>NW_004444076.1:2540276-2561826 GCF_000243295.1 Trichechus manatus latirostris
CCCAAGAGTATGGCCCAGACATGCTTTTAATTCAGTACTAAAGTCACTCCTGAGGTTCACTCTTCAGCCAAAGATTAGACAGACCCATAAAACAAACAATGATACACATAGCTCAACTATGTATACAAGATTAAATGGGCATACCAGCCCAGGGGCAAGGATGAGAAGGCAGGAAGGGATAGGATAGCTGGACAAACGGAAATGGAGAACCCAAGACTGAGAAGGGGAGAGTGTTGACACGTTGAAGGGTTGGCAACTGAAGTCACAAAACAGTATGTGTATTAATTGTTTAATGAGAAACTAACTTCATCTGTAAGCTTTCATCTAAAGCAAAATAAAAAAAAAATAATTGCATACATAATAATTGTATGTCAATAATTATGTTATATGAAGGCCTAAGAGAGTGGATGGAGGGCAGCTCAGTTCTGAGTTAAAAAAAAATGGACTAATTCTTCCACAAACTGAATTATCTTGAACAAGTCTCTTAATTTTTCTAGGTTTCAGTTTCTCCTTTGCAAGATGGACTCAATGACCCCTAAGATCCCATCAGGCTGACGTAATTATAAAATATTCATATGCCTTTGGGAAATTAAGAGAATGGAACGAAGTAGAGAACGGATGAGAATAAAACCAGGGAAAGCTACATTTGTAACAGATCAAACAATATCAGAAAAAGGAAGAGGAAGGGCAATGGAGATGGTGGTATCAAAGAGAGCTATTTGATAAATGGAGAGACAGGTAGATAGAATATATGTATGAGATTCACTAATATTCAGCAATGTGAGATGATGCTTTTGGACTACAGATAGGCATTGTTTGCATGTGCTATTATTTTGTGTTTATACTAAATTTATAACACGTTATTTTCAACTCCTTACCATAAAGGTTGCAAGCATTGAATGTGAGTTGCAAGTAACCATATATTATGAGAGCTTTCTAAGAGGCAAGTATCTTATTTTGGTGTCAGTGCTGCGGGAATCACCTTCAGATTAGCACAGTTCTTAACCTTGATCAGAGAGGAAGGCACCTTCAAGGGCCTAACTCACCCAGGGTTCTTGAGACCAGAAAATGAAGTGAAAAAGGGAAATTCAGGGTTCTACTAAAGGGTGGCCAGTCCTCCCAACCATACAAAAAGCTCTAATCCCTTAAGGAAATTCCTATTAAAGAATTTGAGAGGTCTCTGGGGGTATGGTCCTACCACTCAGGGTATCTAAAACAATTCTTTCTGCAAGATGTAGTGAAAGAGTAAGGTAGTCAAATAGGCCTACATTTAAAATTAGTTCTGCCCTTATCAGTTTTTCAATCATGGGCAAGTTACTTTTAGCCTTAATTTTCACATTTGTAAAATGGGGATTACAATACCAGTCTTCCAGTGTTGCTAGGAAAATTCAAAGAACTGACTAATCTAAAGTCTGTAGCAGAGCGCTTCACACATTGTGGGTATTGGGGGTACTCAATAAATATTAAATCACCTTTGCTTTTTGCTTCCCTACCCTCTATGCTTTCCAACTCCTTTCCTGCCCTAGAAATAACGCTCTGCTGATGTCAGCATTCAGCAGTACAAGCACCAGGAGTGTTAACCAAGTGGCTTCAGGTCAGCTACTGGAATGGTTAGAACTTTACTTCCTTTTGTGATTTTATCTCTTACCCTCTCCTGTTTCCCTTGCCCAGAGTAAACTGGTATGCCTCAGAGACTAAGAAGTCTTTTCCTTCTTTGGTAAGGGTCTCTCTTTCTGTAAGGAATTAGTTGAAGCAGGCATAGAGTTAAAACAAGATGTCAGATCTTTCTGGCTTGACATAGCCTGAGCCTGAGATTTCAGCCTAGGGCAACCGTACTTTTTGGACGAGAAAGTCCTTTGCATTCAAGTTGCTGCAAAATGCTGTTTCTGGAGGAGCTGTAAAGGGACTGTTAGGAGAGATTTACAGAGCTTGTCTAAATACTTTAAATGCAGTTGTTCTTGCAGTATGTTGCTGAGAAAATCTTCCAACATCGCCCTACCTGTGGGAGCTACTCTATCAATATAATTCTATTTTACATGATTTTTTGTTGTTGTTGTCAGCATACACAGTTGTAAATCTCTGCGAACCCTGAAGGACAAAATGTCACACCAACATCATGTGGTACAGTGCCAAAAGTTTCTGGACAGTTGCCTAGCCTAACCTTCATCATTATAAGACATCCAAAAATTAGGTGAGTAAACCAGAAATTCTAATGAAAGACTGACCACGTTACTGAGGACTAATTTGATGTATAATAAGTTCTTCAGGTTAAAAAAAAAATCATTTGGATATTATTAGTAATAATTACTGCTATTTATTGAATAGTGTTTTGTTCTAAGCAGTATGCTTACTTAGCTCTTTATGTAGAGTATTTTCAATCCTTATTACATTTCTCTGCAACATGGCTTTTCATTCAAGTTTTACAGAGGGGAAAAATGAAGCTTCAAGAGGTTAAGGAAGTGAAGTCACACAGAGCTAGTAAGTTCAAATTTAGGATTATCTGGCTCTAAAGTATAAATCCTTTCCAAAGTGTTTACCATTAGTCAATGGGAGTCGACTGACAGAGTCACAGAATATTAGTACTAAATGAAACTTTAGCGTGCAACCATGGAAAACCAGTTTTCCTAGAAACAGGAAAATGAAGGCATAAAATTGTTTTGTAATTGTGAAATCTATTCCACAGAGCATGGCAGAGCTGGCACTTGAACCTTAAGGTCATTCCACGCTGCCAACTCAATGATGCTCCCATCAAGGTCCATCAGGCTCTCTGGGAACACGCCCCGCCCATCTCTCAGCCTCATATCTTGATGAACCTACCCTTTACTGTACAATGTTCTGGGCAAATCGAACTATGTGCAGCTCTATACAGACACCAGGGTATTAGGAGCTTTTCTGCATTTGTTATTTTTGCCCCAAAAGTTTAAATGTCTTTGTCCCCTTGATGAAGACCTACTAATTTTTCAAGATTGAATCCAATTCACCCCGAGTGTTACCACCTCTATGAAGCACTTACTGATTCACTACTCTTCTCTTCACAGCCAATCAAGTATAATTAAGGAATAGGTTAATAATAGCCAACATTTACTGTAAACTTACTACTTGTTTATTCATTCATTCCACAAGTATTTACTGAGCACCTATTATAACAGCACTGTGATATAATCATTTATAATATCAGTAATTCCTCGCTACAACCCTATGAAGTAGGTACTATTTTTATTCCCATTCTACAGAATAGAAAATTGAGACTTAAAGATCTTGTTCTCTTGCTCCTCTGTGGTCCCTCTGGATTGACACAGTGGCTACAAGAGTGAGATCAAGCATAACAATGATTGTAGGATGGCACAGGACCAGGCAGTGTTTCATTCTGTTGTACATGGGGTGGTTATGAGTTGGAACCAACTCGACGGCACCTAACAACAACAACAACATGGCATTTGCAGCACTGTGGGACTTTGTTTCACTTTAAAATTATGATTTATGATGATATAACTGTGTATATAATCATGTATTTGCTAAATGTTATATCCCCATTGTAGTTTGTAAGTTCCATAATGGTAGGGGTGGCGTCTACTTCATTTACTATTATATACACAGGGCCTGACAGAATAATACACAGTGATGTTGGCTGAGTAAACAAATGAGGAATGAATGAACGAAGAATAAATGCATAGAACTCTGGTCTCTGAGTCTCAGATCAATCTGCATTAGCAAGAAATGCCACGTAAGCAATGATGGTCATGTTTCTTTCCAAGGCCGACACTATTATCCTTGATGTGTATTTTAGAACTCACTTCTGGACACTATAATTTTCCATTTTTCTTACCTATTATTATGGTTATATTAATTCTACAGATTCAAATGAAATGAAGCTTTATTTGAGAAAGGAAAGACGCTGTTTTTTAGATCAGTTGAGGGACAACATAATAACAGTGTCTTGGTAGTACACAGCACCCCAAATAACAGGAGTTTGGCAAAGAGCCTCGGGAGAAACTCAAGTCATTACCATGGCCCTCTATTATAGCAGCTGGAAATCACACTGCTGATTTCCACGTAATACAGCAAATATCTCGGAGGGCAGGATCCCAGCTCCCAGACACTTAACAAGCCTCAGGCACGTTCTGTTCTTCATATGGGTCCCCGGACTATTCCAAAACATGCACTATCCTTCTTTTTTCTTTATCAAGGATACTAATGTTTAACATCATTAGCCTCCACCCTTGGTTTTACAGTGGTTCATAGGATAATGTCAGTTAATTTAAGGGGTAAAAATAGTATCATAAAATTCTTAAAACAGACTTAGCTTTAATGGACACAAATGCATATACATAGTTACATACTACACATTCTTGATTCAATGATAATATACATTGGTATATAATACACATATGTGTACATTTCAAATATTGGATATATTCCATAGGTACATATATAAATGTATACAGATATATAAATACACATATAACAGCATTTCTTAGCACATATAAGAAGTAAAAGTAATATACTTTATATGAAAAGAAGGAAAAATTCTTTGGAAGAACAAGTTAATACTTTCCAGGTGAGAAAAGAGGGATAATACAGAACTTTAATTTTATATGTGTATATGTATTCATGTATACATGTGTGCATGTGTGTATTTATAGATATGTATGTATATAAGCATATATAAAATCTGCACCAATAAATATTAATATATGCAAGGAATTAGGCAATTATAGAGATATTTAAATACATATATTGAAATGTATGTATATATGTACATATAAACACATAAAAATTTACTCAAAGCAATATAGTCGAAAGGGTCCAAAGGTGGGGTGAAGAGAAAGACTGAGCTATCTAGCACAGTACTTTTACAGGACTGAGATGGTAAAAGGGTAGAATTGTCAGGTGAGGGAGGAATGTCACAATTTTGAAAACCCTAAAACATACGGGTATCACCCCTTCAATATTTGGGCATCACTGTTCTTCTCAGCCAACAATAAAATATACATAAATAAATGAGAGAAAAAATTATAGAACTGTGTATGCAAATGAGTAAAGGGAAATGGTAGCTACCTCAATTTATTACCTTCTCATATGCCACTGGAGCCCTGAAAATTATCAGTGCAGAGTCTATTTCAGTCCTTTAAAGCATTAAGTGGTTATAAATTTAGGCAAGTAGGAGACTGAATTCGCTAAAAACCAAGAAAGGAAAAAGTTTCCCGCAGTTAATGAAAAATAACATGGTTACAATAATGTAGAATTTTAGATTTTGATTGGGAAATGTTCATTTATGAAATTAAAAGTTTTTTACATGTGGAATAAAAAGAATTGCAACAACAAAGTAAGTTTCTTTCTCTACGCCACACAAAATCTGTAAGTTAGATGCTACCGAGTAAGTATACCTTCCTTGCCTATGTGAGTCTTGACAATGAAACCATAAACAATATAGATATATAGGTTAAAGATAAATAAATACATGTATTTGTCAAAAAATATATAGAGTCTTCAATATTGTCAAGACTTTATTCTGTTTGGAATTCACATTAATTTTCAAAAATAACTGCATTTCTAAATGTCAGGATCCATTTCAAGCTAATACTAACATAATAATATACTCCTACTTTAAATTAAGATGCTGAGATGCTCTACTTTCTTAAGCAAATCTTATAATTTCATGGCAATGCATCAAAAGCCACACATATGGCTACGTATATTTAACTACATTATTAAGATCTAGTGATGTATGGCATTCTTGGAAACACTTTTTAAAAGGAAATATTAAAATGTTCTTTACACCTCTCAAATCACAATATTTTATTCATGATTAATACCCACTTTCCAATTATGCTAAAATCATATTGAAATCCAGAAATGATTCTTTTCTGCAAACACAGCTTTTCTCTTTTCAATGCATATTTAAAAGCAGAGGCTTTGTTCTATATTTATGACAGTGATTACAGGTGTTATTTATTTATATTTTACAGCATTGCAGGAAGTTGTTTTCCCTCCTTTGGATGGAGACAGAAAAAAAAAAGACTCAATTTCATTTCTGGTAAAATGCTAGCTTCAGAAATGAATTAGAGGAAGAAAAAGGGTTATAGTTTTCAATATAAGTAACATTATTGCTTTTCCATGAGTAAATGAAATATTTCATTATTTTATTCTAAGTATAATCATCCTCTGGCTTGCCCTAAATTACTCCTTTAGTTTGTAAAATTGATTATTTAGTATAAACAAATTTTCTTCTCCATAACTGAAAAGGTATACAGTATTATAAGAGTAAAATTAGAATTAACATACTTCAAATCACTATTTTCCATAACTGAAGAAATAAATGGTCCTTTATCTTTAAAGATAAAGAGATGGAAACTGACTGAAAATCATTTTCTTTCTCTTCTTGAAAATCAAATAAAACTAGGCTAGGCAGAATAGAAAAGTTAACAATGATTAAAAGTAAAAGTAACACTAAAAGACTGATACAGAATAGTAAAATCATCTGAGGATTAGAGAAGTTGAACTTGGTTAAAAGTCACTGAAAGAAACTGAGCACAGCATCCTCAGACATTCATGAGCCATTCAGAGGAGTGAGCCCACAAACACGTGTGAAAATGACAGGTTTTCTTGACCTAACCTTTTCCAAACAGGCATACCCAGTCAGCAAGGAGGTCTCAGCAAAGTTTCCAGACCATGCTAGCCTTACGCAACTTGCTCTCAGTTTCTTCTAATACCTAAGGGAAAGTCATAAGGAAAAGGCTCACCTGTGCTGGGCTGAACCAACCATGTGGGCAGGCACAACGCTCCCCACAAGTCCCTTTGCCCTTGGTGCCTGTCTTGTGGGGGCTTTTCCGCACACTGTCCCACAAGGTGACCAGCTTGGTCCTGTTTGAAGCTGGGCCCCCAGGTCCTGAGGAGGGCATGGTCTGAGAATTGTATCCGAGTCCCTGAGGGTTCCTCTGCCAGCCACAAGCGCAGTGGGCATCCCTGATCAGGGTGGGCGCGCTCCTGCCAGCATCCATCCCATCGGACCCCTGGCTGCAGCTGTGTTGCTTGGTGAGGTATGCATTCATACTGCACTGATGCCTACTCTTCCCTTTGGTCAGCTCTGCACAGGAATGTCTCCTGCTCACACCCCTTTCTTCCAGGCAGTTGTAAAAGTCTTTTTTCCCTGTGGATCCCTCAGGATCTTTGACAGCTGCTATAAGCAGTGCATCCTGGGAGCAGTGGGAGCAGCAAGAGCAGCTCCGCACAGCATTATCTGCGGGCTGGTAGCTCTTTGTCAATAGATGACTCAACTCACAGAGCAACTTGACAGTATCCCTGCTCTAGGCAGAAGCAATCAATGCTCCACACAGCTGGGCTACAAGACTATCCACTGTGTTACAAACCCTTTTTGGATGAAGCCCCACAGTAAAGAATATTCTCTGCATTTTGGCATTCTGGCTTTCCCTCTCCTAGCTGATTCCCACAAAAAATACAGACCTCAGGAAAGAGAGTTTCTTATCAGAATAGTGGGGCAGTTCTTTTCAGAAAGGATGCATCTAGACTGAAGCAATACAGCATAAGCAATTTAAAATGACGGGAAATGTAACCTATAAAGGAATTTCCAACATTTATAGGAATCACTTCTCTAGAGAGATATTTACAAAGACTCAGAGCAAATCATATGGTAAGTAAACAAAAACATATTTACATTAACTTTAAAGAATATCACTTTGTTTAGAAAAATTATAGAGGTCACAACATTGTACTAAGAATCCCTTAAAATTTGTTTTAGATCATGATTATATATTATAATCCAAACATATATTCTTTTTGCTATAAACGATTATTAATTCCTTCTGATTCAAAATAAGGCAATTTTCAATTCTCAAAATTGATGAGTTGGCTTATTTAAAACAATATTTTTCCTTACCCCAAATTATTCTGAGGATTTCCTTTCAAATACTTTACCACAACAAATACATTCACCACAGAGTCTGCATTTTAAAGTGAAAGACGCATCCAATTCTGCCATCCAGTATTTTGGTTTCCAAAGAGAGAATTTTCAAATTCTTTCACTGAAAAATAAGTGAAATCTATCCAATTTAAAGCAACTGCCTTCCAAAGAGGGCATGATTGTTTTAAAATTTTAGCATAATCACTGAAGTCATACATAGTATTTTCTGTCAGTTAAGGGAAAGACTAACTTCTACAGCATTTAGAATTTTCATTCTGTTTGAAACTTTACAATATCTATTGCCAAAATGTCTGCCTTTATCACACATTCATAAGGAAATAATTTTGACTGGATTGGGAAGTAAGCTACCATTTATGAAGTACCAAACAAATGAACACATAATCCCATGATATAATTATTTTATCTATAGACCATCACCTGTCACTGATGCCTTCCTACTGGATTGACCAGGTGCAGGGGCAGTGTAGACCTCGTTTCTGACTAAATTGGTGCGCTTCTTATTGCAAGGGCCAGGGTCATAACATGTTCTACAGTTCAACACTAGGACCCTATATAAAAATCATTGGTAGACTTAAAACTCCTAAAAAGAAGGAAATGGATCCTCTCTTTCCATTTTATCTTCATAAAAGGATCATTTTCCAACTTCTGTGCAAGGTAATGATACAGTACCATGCCTGGCACATGGTAGACATTTAAAACATCTTCAGTGAGTAATTGTGGCCCAAATGTGTAAGTTTGAAGGCAAGGCCCTGGTTTTTCTTGTTGACCATTTTCTCCCAAATACCTAGTGCAGTGCCCAGAACATAGCAGGCAATGAACACATTTTTGGATGTATGACCAGATGATTGGGTGAATGTATAAACGGAAGAAGAGAATACTAAAATGAAGGAGTTGACTAACATTTTTGGATAATATTGAATTCAACAATGCACTAGAAATAAATTATTCCTTTAAGTTTAGCTTCAGTGCTGGTTTTGAGGTGTTAAGAAAACTTGCCAAAAAAAAATATATGAAGATTTAAAATGAATGGCAGAAATAACAATGGCACTGGTGGTCTTTCTTCCTGAAAGAGAATCAAGGAGCCAAGATCAATACCTAAAGACAGCAAAATTGAGGCAAACAGATCACCATATGGTACTCAATGAGAAAAAAAAAAAAAACACAGGCAAAAACATCTCTCTTTTTTTTCTTTTCCTTTTTATACTGGATCAAGAGATAATGCCTGAAAGAACTTCTGGGTCAAATTAAGCCCTAGAGAACTTTGGACTTGTCTGGTGTCACCATGATGTACGACTCTACAGCAAGTTTTGATGTGATATGCCAATGCATCACCCCCAAATGAGAATGTCAGGGAGTGATAAGTTTGGCTCTCTCCAGTCTTACCTAACCATGGATGCTTCTCTAGTTTCTCAGGCAGATATCACTGCTTAAAGACCCACTGACATCTGCAGGGAACACATGCTCCATTCTCACCCACTTGCCCCTCAAGTATAAGAATCAATCTGCAGAGAAGTAAGTTTGTGTGAATCCATCACAATTTTGTAATTGTGTATGCAGCTTGCAGTAAGACAAAGAAAACTTCCCGGCTGATCACTACCCAAATATATTATAAATCTTCACAGGAATCTGACTCTGTTACAGAAGAGTTATTTGGAAGGAGCTATTTCTTCTCAACATAAAAACCAGAGAATTTTTGTTTTAATAACCTCAGTACATCATTTCTATATAGATAAATAAATATTATACTTTGCATCGCTATTGTTCCTTTCCTCTCAAGATCTTGAAAACAATAAAAACCAAACCCACTGCCATTCAGTCATTTCGGACTCATAGAAACCCTATAGGACAAAGTAGAACTGCCCCATAGGGTTTCCAAGGCTGTTATCTTTGCAGAAGCAGACTGCCACATTTTTCTCCTGTGGAGAGGCTGGCAGGTTCAAAACACCAAACTTTTTGGTTAACAGCTGAGTGCTTAACCACTATGCTACCACGGCTCCTTTTAAAGACCAGAGTCAACTTTAATGAAACTCATTACAAGAATATATTGAAATTATTCTTTTATTTTAGTACATGTAAAGTAATCCCAGCCTCCTGTCTTCCCATCCCCCAGGGAAGATTTTGCTTTTCAACATGACATTTGGGTTTCCAAGTCTGAGGACAGACCACTTAAACAGATAAATATGTCCAACTAGCCCACTATACTATGTGACAGACCCACTAATTAAGATAATCCAATTGGATCAACTGTAATTGGACAATTGTAATGACCATGAGATGACATGAAATTCTGGCCAAACAAGAATTAGCAGGGCACAAGTACACATCCTACTTATCATTGTGATTTGACATGGGCAGATGGTGCACAAGGCAAAGCCTACATGGGATATATCTTATTGAACTCTCTTTGACCTGGCACTGACTTCATAGCACAATCACTAGTTTTAAAACAAGAATTTAAAACTAATATCCGGGCTTGATTTGTTTAATAAAAAATAAATAGCAAAAGCGAATCACTAAATAAATTGTACTGTACTAAAATACTATGCAGGATTTTTTTCAAGATAAAATTTCCTTCAGGAACTCTATGCATATGGGAAATTAAAATATTAATTACAAAAGAAGAGCTAAGCACTTGCAAAAGGATGTCTGTGTAGCAGAAACCTCTCTACAGCCACAAGTAATGTACTACATAATCATAAATGCTATAAAGTATTAGATACAATTTACTCTGATTTAAAAAAATTTATATAGTCCATTTTTGTGACTTCAAAACCTACAGATATTATAAATGCAAACGAATCCATATTCTTCTATATCTAGTAAACTTCAGCCTAGGTAATCTCCAGACTGAAGCACATTTACCTTTCAAAAATAAGAGAAAGACAGAATAATTGAAATATTTTAGGCTTTAAAATTATTTCCAAAATATTTAAAACCAATTTAGCCATAAATCTTATGAAACAAAAAAAAGGAAGAATTAATAGTGTGGAAATACACATGCCTAAATGCCTCAGAGATTGAACCTGGACAGAAGATAGAATAAGAAGTAGAAAAAGTTTTAAAGTGGCCTGAATTGTCAGTAATATACTTGGATTTGGATGAGTATTGGTGGGGAGTGGGTTAAGCTGAATTAGTGATAAGTTTAACTTGTAAAATGGTTTTCAGGAAATGTAGATTTATTAAATTCTAATATACTTAGTAACACTGCTATTACAGCAATAAGAACACGAGTTATGTGACATTTCTTAGAGATTCTGAAAGGAACACTTAGTAATATGCATATTTAGCAATTGAATCTAAGTGCTGATCTACACAACTACACGAAATTTGTTCACATCCTTCAAGATTAAACTAACATCACTTCTTCTGTGAAGCTTTCTGGGTATGCCCAGCATATTCAGTCATACTCTACAATATTTGGATACTTATCTGTGTAAATATCTTTCACATTTGTCTATGTGTCTCAATCACCATGACAACCGTCCTAGTCTAAGCTAGCACCATTTCTCTGTGAAACTGCTGAAACCACTTTTTAACCACTTTTTTTAACCACTTTTTAACCACTTTAATAGCAAGTATCCACCCTTGCTCCAATTCATTCTCACACAGTAGCCAGAGTGACTCCAAAATGCCAATATGATCTGGTCCTACCCTGCTTCATACCTGTCAATAAAGTCTGGTTCTCTGAGGATAAAGATCACAATCTTTAAGGTGGCCTGTATGATCCTTAATCATGCCCTGTGTGGTTTGGTCTCTGCTGCTTCCACCAGTCTCACCTTGTCTGGCCCCCTTGCTCTAGCCTCTGACCTCACAGTCCTTGAGTGCCTGCAGTCAGTCCCACCTCATGGCAGTTTGCAGGCTCTTTTTCCCACCCCCACCTCTACATAATTAATTCCTACTCACCCTTCTTTAGTTGCTGCACCAAGGGTCAGTTCTCTTCCCCAAAAGTCAACCCCAAATAAGCATACAATACCATCTAAGGAGAAAAGTGGCTTACTAGGGAGGCAGCATGGCCTCAGGACAAGTCTTCAGACCTGATTTCAACCACGTTATCATCCCTAAGCCTCTTCTATTCAGAAATTCTGGAGTCCTCCTTGCCCTTCAGAGCTCAACTCAAAGGTCACCTCCTCAAGAAAGCATGCCCTGAATACTGGTTCTCTTTCAGGACTGATCATGTCATCCTCCCATTAAACACTTATTTAGCCCTTGTGCTTCTTAATTACAACACTGCAATCGCATTTAAAACAGCCATTATGCTATTGGCTGTGTAGTGCCCATCTCCCAAACAGAACGTAAGAAATTAGCATTAGGGCAGAAGAGGGCTCTCTTACTCACACTTGCATCCTCTGAACCCAGCACAAAGTAAGTGTTTAATAAATTTATTAAAAGAAATTATGCAAGAAAGAATAAAAAAAAATTTCAGTGGTTATATCGACATAGGTATTCTAGCCTGTATTCTATTGCAATGTAAAATGAATAAATAAGCATTTTCATTTTAAAAATAAAATAACAATGTGCTCTCAAGGTCACCATTTTAGGGACACATTCAAAGTGGCTGAGTGGCGTAAGTGGCAACTTTTTTTTTTTTTTTTAAAGAAATGTGCTAGTGGTCTTATATTGCTGAGTAACTGAAACAGCTTCTGTTTATTTTAGCAAGATATTCATTCATGTAAGCTTCACTTCCTGGCAGCTGTGCTTTTCTCTCAAGTGTTTTCAAATGTTCTCCCTTTACAGCTAGATAGAGCAAAATGGGGAGTGGTTCCCCCAAGTCAGAAGCCAATCAGTGGTAAAGCTGGCAGAGAATCCCAAACTTCAACCACCAATGTTCCTCTTAATAATATAATGTAATCCAAAAGGTAAAAGTGATTTCACAGGTTATCAAACATGTGTATTGGGGAGCAGAAAGGCATGGTAACACCTCCTCTTCCTTCCCACATGCCCTCAACCAACTTAGAAAGTTAAAAAAATAAAAATAAATGGCATTATTATCCCAACTAAGTATCTTCTTTATTTCTTAACACAGAAATTGCAGCGTTGGATACTGAGCTTTGTGTATATAAGGCATCAATATGCTCTTGCCCAAGCCTTAATCAACTTGAAAATTAATTTAAATTGTATTGATTTCAACAGCATGGAGTTGGGGGGCTCAGTCAGATCCTTGGGAACCTAATACATATAACATCTGGGTGTGATGCTTCCAAGTGCCTGTTTTCTTCTCTCTTCCCATAGCAGACATTCTACACTCTTTCCCAGTTGCCAGGAGCAGACAAGGTAGTGTGGGAGAGTGTGGGGGCCCTGGGAAGGGTGCGAGCACTTGCCATCCCTGTGCTGAATTTCAAGAGGTAGGAAATGCATGTATAATGAGATATGCAAAAATAACATTATTGTAGTGAGTCATAGCTGAGAATAGGGGAGAAGAGGAAGGAAGGGAGGGAGGAAGGGAGGGAGGGAGGGAGGGAGGAAAGGGTGGAGGACAAAAAGAAGGAAAGGAGGAAGGGAGGGTGGGAAGGAACTGTCACAAACTGAGGAAAGAAATCTCTCAAAAAGGATAATTAAAACACAATCAGATTGAATGATGCTGGTACACAGAATCAAAATGGAACAAACATAAATGTTGCTTCCTCCAACTGTGGGATAGTCTTGCACACACCACTGAGGCCCCCCTGAAGAACAGTACCAGAATTTGAAAGGGAAAGTCTTCCTTTGGCCCTTCCTTTAAGTTTCACATGTTCTTATTTTTCTGATAAATGATTTGTAATGGATATTTCTAATTTTATTTAAAGACATAAAAACATTTTGGGTTAAAAATAAGCCAGATTCTGACTTCTCAGAGGTAATTCACTTGTGGATTGACTTAAAGGCAGCGGTATGGACTAATAGAAATGACAGGCATTCTTCCAGCTGAATGATCTCCTCTCCTTAGAGACATGACATTTTTGTAAAGTTTTACCTAATTGGCTTTGCTTTGGTCAGTACATTTCAAATTCACATTTAATTAATCATCCCCTCCTCTGTGATTCCATTATTTTGATTTTGTATTTATTCATTTCATTCAGTAAATATTTATTGAGGTCTATTCTGTACCAGGCACTATGCTGGGGATAAAGCAGTGAACCAGAGACAGGGTTATAGTCTGGCAGCACGGAAAGACCTTGAATGAACAAATGTGCTGGATAATGAAATGGTGAGGTACAGGGACAATGTGTAGGATGTCCCCTGTTATTATACTTGCCCCATTATGGTGAGTTGTATAATTATATATGGGCACATTCGTCTTCCATATTAGATTCTAAACTTCTTAAGAGCAAGGACTGTCTTTTGTTTGTAAACTCACACCTTCTTTCCCATATTAACGCTTAATGTAGTGCCTAGCAATATGATTCTCATTGCTCAATAAATACTTGCTGAATTGAATTTGGAAACATGGGACATGGGTTTATGAAACATGTTCTAGTGCCAGCTCTGAACAGTTTCATCTGGTATAAGTCAATATTATTTCTAGGTTTTAATGATCCCATTTATAAAATGAAGGGATTGGACTAATGAGTCTATGAGGCCATACTCAGTGGTTGTTGAAAACCAGATGTAGCTGATAAGTGTCACTCTGTCAACATCTCTGGGTTTAATTACAATGCCTCCCAACTGACTATGGTAAAATGGTTTTAACATGTGGCTGTTATTATTTTAACACAGAAGTTTATTATTATTTTGAACATATACAAATGTGGTCAAAGACTATGGTATGGTGAATTTAGGGGCTTACTTTCTCAATTTTACATCTTTCAAAAAGAGTTTGCCAAATAGAGAGGCAGTATGATATGATGGTTAAAAGCACAGCCTCTGAAGTCAGACTGTTATATTGCAGCCGACCTCCATAACATATTTGAAGGCTGGGACAAGCTTCTTCTCCCCTTACCTAACGGTTCTATAAGTGTCCATCTAAGGACTGAGCACATTTTCACTGTTGCACAAATATTTAAAGTTTGATGGAATTTCCTCTCATCTAGAATCTTTATTTTTCCTCTATTTTCACATAATGTAATAGTTTGTATAATATTTCTGTACTTCTATTATTTTTTCCATTTGTAATAGACGAGACATGAGTTCTGGAGTCCGACTGGGTTCAGATCCTGGCTCTGACCATTATTAGCCATAGATTTGGATAAGTTATTTAACTTCTCTGTGCCTCAGTTTCCTCATCCATAGAATAAGGTTCACAGTAGTTCTTACCTCATAGGATTGATGGGAGAAGAACATGTGTTATTTTATGTAAAGTACTTACTACAATGCCTGGCATAAAATAATGCTCAATAAGTATTATCTATCTATCTACCTACCTATCATCTATTTATCTATCTATCATCATCATCTCCCTCCTCACATCAGTTACAACTTCCATAAGCTGATATTTTAAAATTCTGCAGCGCCTACATACTGGCCTTCAATAAAGGTCAGTTGATTTGAAGTTCAGGATTCCATACTGGTCCTAAACTTATCTTTCCAACTCCTATTTTGGGCAGGACTAAATATCATCACTATTACCAAAATTGCTAACATTTATTGAGTATTTATGTGTCTCAATCATATGTATTTCATTTGATCCTCATACTAATCCTATACAATAAATATTAAAGTAGCAATTTAAGACACAAAAATAGACTCAGAAACATTCCATAATTTTCCCACGGACACAGCATTAGTTAAGGAGCGGAACCAGAAATAAAATCAATGTCCAAACAACACTGGAGCCCATGCATGAAAATCTGTGCAAAATAATATCTCATTTTTGTGTAAGACTTTGGTTTTTGAAAACACTGTTATATCCCCTGACTGCTCTGACCAGGATCACAATAGAGGGTCCTGGATAGAGCTGGAAAAGGATGTAGAACAAAATTCTAACTCACAAAAAAAGACCAGATTTACTGGCCTGACAGACTGGAGAAACCCTGAGGGTATGGCCTCTGGACACCCTTTTAGCTCAGTGGTAAAGTCACTCCCGAAGTTCACCATTCAGCCGAGGATTGGACAGCCTCATAAAACAACAGGGACTAATGAGGCACAGCAGTCCAGGGACAAGGACTAGAAGGCAGGAGGGGACAGGAAAGCTGGTGATAGGGAACCCAAGGTTTAGAAAGGACAGTGTTGACATGTCGTGGGGTTGTTAACCATTGTCATAGGGCAATATGTGTACTAACTGTTAATGAGAAACTATTTGTTCTGCAAACCTTCATCTAAGGTACAAAAAAAGAAAAAAAGAATTATCTATGTGACATCAGATTGACAACAGCAACTCAAAAGGTTTGATGGGAAGCCGAGAGAGCAGTGAGTTGAAGATAATGGTGATGGAATAATTTGGAAAAGGAAGTGAGAATAGCAGCACAATTGGAAGAATGTAATCCATGTCACTGAATTGTACATGTAGAAACTTTTGAAATGGTATAATTTGGCTAGGTATATTTTCACCAAAAAAAAAAGTCCTCCAAGATCAAAAAGGGACAGTGTTGACATGTCATGGGGTTGTTAACCAAAGTCATAAAACAATATGTATACTGTTTAATGAGAAACTATTTGTTCTGTAAACCTTCATCTAAAGTACAATAAAAAAAAATTAAAAAATACTGTTATATCCTTATTTTTCTTAATCTTCATCACAGCAGAAAAGGGTGGAAGACTGAGCTTCACTGTGATGAAATAATGTGTCTAGGGTCAGACATCTAGTAAATGATATTGTTGGTACCAGAATTCAAAGGTTTGCTTTCAGTCCAAAATCTTTCCACTATTCCATCCTGTTCACCTACACAGCACACCCCCTTTTTAAGTACAAACATGTGACATCTTGTCAGCCCCTTTGCCTTCAAAATAAATGGATAAAAGATGAACAACATTTAGTAAACCTAGAACTTAAAGTTTTAAATTTGGGGTTTTACATAAAATTTGTATTTCCTTCTCTGTTCCTATTTACAGATCCTAAAGAAAGGATTAATTAGGATTTTGAAAGGTCTGACTGAAACGGATTCCTAAACTTGAAAGAATTAAATGAAAATACAGTTCTTTGCTTTTAATTTTATTTTCTTATACAAGTCCAGGAGGATCTGCACAGTTTCTTGCCAGCATGAGAAAGAGGTTTGAGTTTATGTAAACCACGTTTCTTCAGGCTTTGTAAGAGCCAAAAGAACTATAGCCGCTGTAGCTACCATTTATTGATCATCTACTACAAATGTGCCAAGAAATATACAGAATTAGTGCTAATTCTTGCAACAATACTGAAAGGCAAATGTTAACTATTTCCATTTCTAGATGAAGAAATTGAGGTGCAAAGAAGTAATTGCTCAAGGTCATGCAGCTACTAAATGTCAAGAGCACGATTCAAATCCAAACCGAACCCATTGCTGTTGAGTCAATTCTGATTCATAGCTACCCTATAGGACAGAGTAGAACTGCCCCACATGATTTCCAAGGCTGTAATCTCTACAGAAGCAGACTGCCACATCTTTCTCCCACGGAGTAGCTGGTGGGTCCGAACAGCTGACCTTTGGGTTAGCAGCCAAGAACTTAACCACTGTGCCTCCAGGGCTCCAATTCAAACCCAGGTCAGTATGATTCCAAAGCCTGGTTACCTCCCACTGCCTTGTGTTACTTTCCTTTAAAAAAAGAGAAAAAGTGATATTTTCCTTTGGCTGATGTAAATACTTTAAACGTTAAACTCTGAGTCAAGCTGTGGGGGCTTTGGGAAAACAACTCAAACTCTCATTATTTAAAACCCATGTCGGTGAGAAGGCCAAGCAAAAAATGAGTTATCAGCTGACAGTGAATATTCATCAAGGCCTGCTGGGCTAAATGAAATGTGGTATTGCACACCCAAGTGCCAAGCTGCCCACTGTCAGACCTTTCAAAGAAATCTCCTTTATTCTAGATCTTGCACGTAAGTCAACAAAGCAGACATGATACGTAAACTACCTGTGTGTTAGGTTCTGCAGCATTGATGGCGGGCCCAGGACACCCTATCTGGAGGATTCACAGGGTGCAAATTCATTAGTTGCAATTAACAATCCTTTCTTTTCCACCAAAGATCATTTATTTCATCCTTGGAATCTGTTTAGTATAATGTGTACAGCAAGGATTGTGCATCACTTTATATGGAATTTCCTAAATAATCATCTGCTACTGAATAAAGTAATAAAATCATTTGTCTGATCTTTTCCCCTTTCTTATTTTTACAATTTCCCCCTGAAACCAGTGATACTCCTCGCCCTTCTTTAAATAGTTAATAGATAGGTAGTCTGGAGCTGAACTGACTGCCTGTTTGCATTCAATCTGCTAGGTGGCCTGTTTCAATTAGGCAGGCAGCACATCAGAAACAGCACCTCATTCCACCTGGAGCAACTTCCCAGTTAATCCAGGGAGGACCTTGATATCAATGCTCATATCCTGCCCCACTGATATGGTTACTGCAGTGGTGGGCAAGCCCCCTCTTTGTTCAGTGAAAGCATGCAGACAATTCAGGCTAGAAATCAATCTCATCCAAGGTAGAAAAGAAAATAAATTAAGAGCAGTGCAACAGATCCTTCCAGGAGGGAACACCAAACAGCAAGTGTCCATAACAGTGCTGCAGCACAGGTTCGTGATGACATCCAGTGAATGTTTCGCACACCTGAGATCATTTACGTGGATCACTTGCACTTGTGACCACTTTTCAGCCTCTCCTTTGGCTTTCCCTATCCATTACCTTTTAGTTATTCACACGCAAAGCCCCTGTTGCTTTACAAATAATTCTGAAAGGATGAATGGGAAGAAATGATACTCCCCTGCTGCATGAATCAAAGGGAAGGGCTTTTCAAAATTACACAAAGTGTTCCTGAAAATAAAATTGTGCTGTTAAACATCCGCATTAACAAATGGTTCCCCAAATAGTGAAAACACAATTGCCTTTACTTTAAATTAGGCTCGGACTACAGTATGTTCTCTCATGATATAGGGCAGCATCAACCATTGGGTTTGGTCCATGACTGACTTGGCATTCAGTCAATAGTTTCTACTTTGTGATATTGATGCTGATCTCTCTGTATCCTTGTACTGGACCTTAAAAAACAGTTGGCCCCTTTTCAAAGGTAATCAAAAGCAATTACTTCTAGTTCCTAATAACTTTGGCAATTGCCACGCTCATTTTAGTGAAAAGGCCATTTATACTTTTTTCTTAAAGCCAAACTTCTTAAGTGAGAATGAAGAAACCCACACAAGAGCAATATTTATAATATAATAGATTTTTTTTCCAAACAAAATATGACCGTATTGATACCATCATTATTATAACATCAAAATCCATAATGCTTAGCTTTACATTTCAGTTCTCTGAAGTCGGCTACATGAATCTAAGAGTTTAGGTCTCCTTTAATTCTTCTAATATCACACATACCAGGAATTACCTTATTCTGAGGATACAAGGTCTTAGACATATCATTTAAGGCTTACAAGTGCCTGAGGATTTTATTGTTACAAATGCACTTTTAGGAAGGGCAGGGTTCAGAGAAGCTCAGCTGAGTTATGTGTGTGGGAGTGCATGTTTGCAGACAAGGAGGAAAAGCGAGTATCATATTTTTATGCAAATAACACGCGTCATACTTTTGCCACCTCTGCAACCCCTTTGTGCATTATTTTCCTAGACATGCTATGTGTACTGTATGTGTGGGCATGTTACTTACATGGGTGGGTTATTTGCAAAAATATACAGTAATGGACAGAGGTGTCTACTACTAACTATAGGATCTGCCTATATGTGGGACAGTTTCCATGTACCCTGCAGGCAGTGTATATTCCCATAGCGCCCAAATAGTAAACAGAATTTCCCACAGCAACAGACTTGGGGACCTTCATTAAATCAATATTTAAAATGGAAATTATTCTAACAAGCTTCTTTCCTTAAAAGCATGCCAATCTTAACTTTCAGTCTCCTGAAATCATGCATAAAGTCAGGAAAGTGGAAAGCTTTTGTTGTTGAAACTCTGTTTTGTTTTTTTGTTTTTTTTAAATGTAAACAGTGCTAATACTTTTCTTAAGATAAACCTTAGAACTTCTGAGGTCTGGTCTGCCTTAGTGACTTCACAAGTATGGAGGCTCTGTGAGGCCACTTGCATGCATTCAAATAACATTCTCCTAATTACTCCATTTCTACTCTTATCCACTAGTAGTTAGAAGGCTGTTTATTTACCAGAGAGAAGTAACACATAATACATTTTTCTCAGGGTCTCCGTTAGCTTTCAAACATAACGTTTCCTGTTGACATTTTAAATTCTTAAAGGTAGCAAACTACAGTCATGGCATGACATCCATTTGTGCAACGTCCAACTGTGTATACGTCCGTGGACCCATAAATTTTGTTTGTTTGTTTGTTTTTAAGGGAGCAACTCTCCTTTTGTTTATTATTTCCCCCCTGGTTTTAAAGATTCCAAACCAGACTCTTGAAGCACTGGACCATGAGTGTGACACAGACAGGTGAGGCAGAGGACATGGCTCTGGATGTGGGCCCTTGGGCTTTGTCTGGTGAGAAGGTCGGCGGTGGCAGCAACGGAGGGGGCTGTGGGGCCCGGGCAGCTCCTGCACCTCAGTGCTGCTCCACCTCAGTCAGATGGAACGGTGGGTGGGGCTGCGTGCACTCCACTTCCTCCTCACTTTCTTCCTCTCCCTCGGCTCCTGTTGCTGCCCTCTCAGCAATTGCAGCATCCGCCCGTTCCTCCGGCCTCCACCAGCCGTTTGAGCAGCAGCAGCAGTGATGAGGAGGAACAGAAGCAGGCTCCCATTAGATTTTAATATAATAGGCTTTAGGAGGGTTGGTTTATAACTACTGGTTGTACGTAAGTCGGACATTTGTAACTCAGAGACTGCCTGTATATAAGATGTCCAAAAATGTCCAAATGCACAATGTCCAAAATCACACAGCATCCTTTTTCACAGAACATATTGTGGATGTTAAGCGATGCATGACTGTATTGAAATATTTTAGCTCTATTTGTGTGCAAGAGGCAGCGGTGATTCAGTGGTAGAACTCCATGTGGGAGAGCTGGGTTTGATTCCTGGACAATGGACCTCAAGCGCAACCACCATCTGTCTGTCGGTGGAGGTTGGTGTTGCTATGATGCTGAACAGGTTTCAGCGGAGCTTTCAGACTAAGACAGACTAAGAAAGGCCTAGAGATCTACTTCCAAAAAATCAGCCAATGAAATCCTTATCGATCACAAGAGTCCGATCCTGAGTTGGGGGTTGATATGACCGCAGTTAACAACAACAATCTGTCCACAAGGTTAAGAACTAAATATAGAAAGCAATTAAGGATGGGAAATTCTATTCATTCATTCAATAACTATTAATTACATATCTACAATGAGTCCAGCACTATGCATGAAATTTAGTTGATAGCAATATATAAGATATATATCATCTACATATATCATCCCCACTCTGATTGTAATTACAGACTAGTGGGGGGTCTTGGAGTCCTGGTGGTATAGTGGTTAAGAGCTCAGGCTGCTAACCAAAAGGTCAGCAGTTCAAATCCACCAGCTGCTCCTTGGAAACCCTATGGGGCAGTTCTGCTCTGTCCTATAGGGTCACTGT
>NW_004444076.1:2561926-2564426 GCF_000243295.1 Trichechus manatus latirostris
CTGCTAACCAAAAGGTCAGCAGTTCAAATCCACCAGCTGCTCCTTGGAAACCCTATGGGGCAGTTCTGCTCTGTCCTATAGGGTCACTGTGAGTCAGAATCATCTCGATAGCAGTGGGTTTGGTTTTGGTTTGGGGGGTGGGTCTTAAGTAAATAATTAGAGATAATCATTTAATTACAACTTTCATAATGGCAATAATTAAGTTTAAAAGCTATGAAAATATGTAAGAAAGACTTTAGGGATAGTTTCCCTGAGGAAGTGACATTTCAGCTGAGAAAGCCAGTATATGAAAATAAAATCCGTTCTACTCGTCATCAAATTGACAAAATCAGAATGTGTTAAATTAATTTACAATGAAATGTATACTTCTCCATAGGAAAACAAAAATCATTCCAAAATGCAAATAGCTAAAATTTACAGCCTCACAAAGTGTGTTTCCTTATTATTTAAAAGTAACATCAGCCAGAACCAAGTCAAACCCTCATATTTTAAGTAAAGTCTTCTACTACAAAAAAAGACAGGAGAAAAGCAATAAAGGAAGCAAAAAAGTGAGGAAGGAAAGAGAGAGGGAGGAAGGGAGGAAGAAAAGGAAGGAAGGAAGGAGGGGAGGAGGGAAGGGAGGAAGCTAGAGAGGGAAGAAGGAAGGAAGGAAGGGAAAAAGCTAGGGAGGGAAGAAGGAAGGAAGGAAGGGAAAAAGCTAGGGAGGGAAGAAGGAAGGAAGGGAAAAAGCTAGGGAGGGAAGAAGGAAGGAAGGAAGGGAAAAAGCTAGGGAGGGAAGAAGGAAGGAAGGGAAAAAGCTAGGGAGGGAAGAAGGAAGGAAGGGAAGAAGGAAGGAAGGGAGGAAGGAAGGAAGGAAAGACTATTTTGACATGCTGTCAAATATAATGAAAAGGCTCTGAAGAATCCTGGCCCAAACATTCAAGCTGAGATGCCCCTTCTAAATCAATACACGCGTTCTGAGGATGTAGTGTGAAAGGTTTTCCAACAGTGTCAAACCCTTTAAACCTGAAGTTTAAATGTCATCTCTTAATTACCTATATTGCAACAATATGACCTTTGACTCATTACTTACTTAAAATCCCAAGCTCCTAAGGAGGGAGAAATGAATTTGAATCCCAGCCCTACCATCTGTCAGCTGTGGGATATTAGGAAAGTCACTAAACCTCTCTCAACCTCATTTACCTCATCTGTGATAAGAAGATAATGATGCTTACACTTTAGGATTGTTCTGAAGATTGCATGAGGTGATGCATGTAATGCACTTAGCACTATATCCACCCTGTTCATTGAAAAGGCTCCAGTCTTAGCCTTCTCGTTTTTGTTAGTGGTGATGATGATGATGAAGACGAATACAAAGAAACCTACTGCAGTTATAAGGCTGGTTGAAGACATTTAATAGCCCCAAACCCTGAAAAGATTATTAGCCCCACCAATATAACTTAAAATAATTTTTTATTCTTTTAATGTCAACAAAACTCACATTTATGCTGCAATTAAAAGTTTCTAGATTTTTCTGATTGCTAAATTTTGGATGTGTTAACCAATAGGATCTTTTCTCAATTTTTGTTGCCCACGTTATGCTAGCACATGTCCCGTCTAAGCATATTCTTCGCCTGCCTGTTTAGTAGTTCAGCATTGCTCACCATAGTGACTGGGAGATGTTAAGAGAGAAAACCAAAGAAGGTAGCTTCTCTGGTTAAATTCTATCCCACCTGGAGGGCGGCTGTTATAGCCTCTTAATGGAGAGCTATTTGACCTCTGTAGCTCCATCTCTCTCTGTTCCCTAATCTTCTACTCAAGTGCCCTTTGTACTTGAGCCAATTCAATTTCTCACAACCATTTTCAATTCTCACTCATCCCATGTCTGTCATGTCACGAAAGAATGCATACCTAGGGAGTGACCAGCAGCTCATAGAGTTTGCACCCTTACTTCAAGCTCACAGCTTGGCCTCACTGAGAGATTCTCCCTTACCAAGACCACTGAGCCCTATCCAGACACATAGATTAACTCCCTCTCCTGGCTTCTGATTTTTGACTCATTTTCTTGGCTCTAACCAGCACCCTCCCTCTTGTGGGCCACCATCTCTAGTGCTGAGACACAAGTAGTCAGCAACCACATTAAATGACTAGCATGGCTCACTAGGAGCCAAGTCTGGGAAGACAGCCAGTCTTCCCATCCTGAAGCAGGCTATTCAGCCCTTCTGGGTTGGAGAGCTGCAGAGCATGGATGACTGTAGCAAAAGGTAAGGAGGAGACAGGCTTGCTGAATTTTCTGAGTGGAAGTATAACTGGATATCCTCAAATTGAATATTGTTGCCCTTATCCTTAAACCTCTCACTTTCCAAACTCAATCCAAGGAAAAACAAGCACGTTCTCTCTCAATCGATCAATCTATCAATCTCTCTCTCTCTCCCTATATATGTGTGTGTGTGTAAGTGGTGCAAATGGTTAAGTGACGGATTATTAATTGAAAGGCTGATGGTTCAAACCCACCCAAAGG
>NW_004444076.1:2573621-2620919 GCF_000243295.1 Trichechus manatus latirostris
ATAATCTGAGCTTAGTCTTATTGTTTCTCCTCTGTATGTGACTTCTTGTTTTTCACGAGCTGCTCTCAGGATTCTTTGTTCGTCTTTGGTTTTGGCGAGTGTGATTATGATATGCCTTGGTGATTTTCTTTTAGGGTCTCTCCTATATGGGGCTCGTTGAGCTTCTTGGATGGTCAGCTTTTCATCTTTCATGATGTTGGGGAAGTTTTCTGTCAGCAGTTCTTCAATGATCCGCTCTGTGTTTTCTGTTTTCTCCCCCTGTTCTGGAATTCCAATCACTCGAAAATTTTTGCTTTTGATTGTCTCCCACATAACTTTAAGGGTCTCTTCATTTTTCTTTGTTCTTTTTTCTGAGTTTTCCTGAAACAGAGTTGTAGCCAAGTGTTTGTTTTCAATTTCACTGATCCTGTCTTCTTCCACCGTTTCAAATCTGCTTCTCAGCCCTTCTATGACATCGTCCATTTCTGAAATCTTGTTGTTTATATTCTGGATTTCTAATTGTTGTCTGTGTATAATTTCTAGTCGTGAATTTATTTTGGTATTTTGTTCCCTCATTATTTTCCTGAATTCTTCCAATTTTTGTCTGTATTTTCCATGAATTTGTCTATTTTTTCCTCATGTTTGTCAGCTTTTTGCCTCAACTCTTGGAGAATTCTGAGTATTACAGATTTGAATTCCCTATCAGGTAATTCTAGTGCATTTTCTTCCACTGGAAAGTCATCTGGTGTTTTATTTTGGATGCCTACTGGAACCATCCTGTCCTGTTTTTGTAAATGTTTTGATACTGTCTTCTGTCTTCGGGGCATTCAGTAGTTATTTTTCTCATTTATTGATTGTAGATTCGTTTGTTTCATCCCTTTTTTAAAGAAATTTGACTAAGTCTGAGCAGGTGGACTGTGTGTTGTTTGTTGTTTGCTCGTTTGTGGGCACAATACTTTTCACCTCCTTCTCCAATTGGCAGGGTCAGTCACTCAGATATGGCACGGCACGGCAGGTCTAGCTGAAGAGGAGTTACTGGGACGGGTTGTTTGTGGCACTTACTACAGCTGCCAGGGCAGGTAGGTAATCAGTGCAGGGCAGGTTCCAGTAGGCTGTACCTGTGCTGCTTGTTGGGGTGATGTTAAGCGCACAGTGCAGGTAGGCAGGATGTAGCAGCGAGATTGTTATGTGTGGAGCTAAGATGGATATGGGAGAGAGGAGAGAAACAGGAGCCAAAAACATACAAAGAAAAAAGAATGCTAGGGGAGCTTGCTGTTGGATTGGAGAGATGAGAGACTATGAAATGGAGAATAACAAAAAGGGGAAGAGGAAGAAAAGAAAGGAAAGAATAAATAAAAATCGGAAAGGTTAAATAACTGCAAAGTTCCCAGGGATCCCACCGGTGCGGCTATGAGGTCTGTGGAAGTTGTTCTCAGGTGTTGCAGTACAGCCTGGCTAGAAGCCATAGAGTATAGAACGCCAGGTATTCAGGGAACAGAAAGAGAAGGAAGATATAGAGATGAGAAACTGAGTAATGAAGAAAGACAAAAATGGAAAAAGAGGGAAAAGGAAACAAAACAAATTAAAAAAAAAAGAACAAGAAAAGCCCCCAAGAAAAAGAAAGAAAGAAAAAAAAACAATGAAGAAAGAAATGCTCTCAGGGATCCCTCTGCACGTCTGTGCAAGCTGAGGGGGTAGTCTCCTTGCCATGCAGCACCGCCTGGCCAGAAAGGGCTCCCAACTCAAGAAAAGGAAAAGAAAACAAACAAACAATTGAAAACAAACAAATGAACAAAAGCCCCAGGATCCCACCGGCACGGCAGCCCAGACCAGGAAGCAGCTCCACACTCGAACTGAGCTCCACAGCCCCTCAGAAAGAAGCAAAGATGGCGCACGGAGCCAGATATTTGAGTGAAACGAGGGGGAGGTGGTGAGAGGTAAGGAAGAAATCAAAAGAAGCAGAAAAAAGCAACACCAGCAGCCAACAAATGGCACTCAGACAGCCAGCTAGTGCAGGCTGGTGGAATCCAAGCAGCCGGTGTTTCTCGGACAAGAGACTGTGTCCACGGGAAGCAGAGGGGGCTGAGTGTGGGTGAAGAAGGGTAGGGAGTGGGGAAGCGTATATCGCAAACTACCAGAGCTCTGCAGCTCCTCAAGAAGAAGGAAAGATGGCGCACGGAGCCAGATATTTGAGTGAAACGAGGGGGAGGTGGTGAGAGGTAAGGAAGAAATCAAAAGAAGCAGAAAAAGAAGAAACACCAGCAACCAACAAATGGCACTCAGACAGCCAGCTAGTGCAGGCTGGTGGAATCCAAGCAGCCGGTGTTTCTCGGACAAGAGACTGTGTCCACGGGAAGCAGAGGAGGTTGAGTGGGGGTGAAGAAGGGTGCGGGGTGGGAAAGCGTATGTCGCAAATTACTGGTTGTTTTGTCTCCCGCTGGAAGCTCCGTGAAGCTGCTTTCTCGTACCCCCTGTTTGCTGGTCTCCGATAGGAGTCCAAGATGGTGGATCCGCACTGGGTTAGCTGGTAGGGGACCTCTGCATGAATCTCTCCTCGCTCTCTGTTTTCTGTCAGTTCTCTCACTCCATTTGGTGCTTGGTTGAGTTCTTTATCTTTTCATTTGATGTTTTAGGGTTTCAGGATTGTTGTTTTCTCTGTTCGGCTTAGTTTTTTGGATCTTTGCTGTGGAGGGACGGCGTGGTGCTTCTGCTTAGAGCACCATTTTGCCGGAATACCTTACTTTCTTTTTGAGGACAGGTTTCTTTCATTTTTATTCTATTGGTTTAAAATATGCATATTCTGTGTGAACATGGGCAAGTTTTTTAAATTCTACAAGGTTTAGTTTTCTTATGTATAAAATGGGACAAATAGTAATATCTACTCTGTAGAAATGTTATGAGATAATACATATGAGGCACCTAGCCTATTTCTTAATGCAGCTAGAAGAAGGCAATCCAGGATCCAAACCTATGTAGTCTAACCCCAGAGCAGAGCCCATGCACTTAGCTCCCTCTGGAGCACTTAATAAAAGTTGGCTGTTGTAACTACTATCATTACAATTATCACATTCGTTGTAGAGAAAACAGAAAATTGAGATAAGCAAAGAGAAGAACTGCCCATAGTCCCACCTCTTGGAGATAACAATTTTTAATATTTTGGGGCTGACCTCCCTGACATTTTTCTGCGTATATTTTTTTTCTCCAAAATGTAGTATAATACTGTGCATACTGTTTTTAATGTTTTTACACTTAATATGTTATTAACATTTCTAACATCAATAAATATTCTTAGTAGAGTTTATTATAGACTAAGAAAAAAATGTCGCCTAAGTGACTGGAGAATCTGACCTGTGACCATGTCTCCCATACTTGACAGTGGTCTTAAACTCCATATTCCTTGCATTTTCTTAGCTTTGCTAATAGCCTCTGATGCTTAGGGGCAAGTTGCCCAGTTCACTGACTTGCAGAAGAACTGGCTGGGCAGAAGCCACAGCAAAAGTAAGACCCCACAAACAGTGGGGATTTTCTCTCCATCACCCAACAGGGGCAGTTCATTACAGAAGAAAATAGCACTTCGTAAAATATTACAGTGCAGTGACCATGGGTTTCACTGAGAGCTGGCAATTCGGCCAGCATCTACTGCAAAACTGATACAGGAGCTGCTCATGGATGGAAGACAGATAGAGCAAGAGAAATAGGAAGAGAAATAAACTTTATCAGGACACTTGGAAATAAGACTATATAAGGTCAAGAGAACAACTCACCAGAAGCATAGGTCTGCAGAAATACCACAATGCCCAGCATGCATCTTGTTTGTTACCAATGTGTGAATAAGTGGGAAATTGATTCATTCATTTACAGATCATTTTTTGAAAACACAGTTTAAGCCAGGCATGAAACATGCACAGGGAAAAACCTTCACCCATATTAATCTTACATTACCACCTTGGTGCAATTGTTCACAGAGGTTTGCTCATCTGACACTTCCTTTCTTTTTTTTGATTATCTGTTGAGATTCCCATTCCAAGCCTTATTCCTTAATAAACTCTAATCTGAGAAAGCAACCTCATTAGTCTCTTCTATGCAGATTATTATAGGTAATTGGTTAAAACACTTGGCTTAACATTTTGCAACTCATTTTTTCCCCCCTAGGATATTAAAAAAAAAAAAAAAAGAGTTCCCAATAAGTGGACTTTCCAGATAGCTTAAATTTTTCGTAGTTATGCCCTTTGTAGCCTTGAACAAGCTCCTCAACAATTATAAATCTCAGTTTCTTCTGTAAAGTGGCAATAACACATACTTCAAAGTGTGCAGGGCAACTATATGGTTGCTATGAGTCAGAATTGACTGGTTGCCAATGGGTTTTATCATAGTACTTAACATACAGTAGTAGTTATCCTATCAATATTATTAGTTATTAATTAATGTGGATTTAATAACTCAGATCATTCATTACTAGCATCTGTTTTTGTAATGGATTACCTCACAGTGATGCTTACACAGGCTATAGTAGTGTATTTCCCTTTATGTTAAGTATCCAGAGTTGCTCCTATACCCTCAGCACGTGTCCACAAATTATAGAGAGTTTTTAGTATTTCTTTTACCTCTGTTATCACAGCACAACTTCAGCTGTCACTTCATCCCCTAGCCTTCTCTATTTCAATCAAACCGAGGAGTGGAGGGGTTATATGCTGATCAACTAGATAGTAAAACTTGTTGGATCTGTGTCAAAAGCAAGAGTAGTAAGATGAAAAGAACTTACACTTAGGAAGCATTGAAGTGCCAGACACTACAACCATTCTTTCATTAAATCCTCAGCGTAACTTTTTGAAGTGGACCTTGTCCATTGTTCCCATTTTATCACTCAAGTTGACATCAAAAATATAAAAAAACTCACTGCCATCGAGTCGATTTCAACTCATAGCCATCCTATAGAACAGAGTAGAACTGCTCCACAGGGTTTCCAAGGTTGTAATTTTTACAGAAGACTGTCACATCTTTCTCCACGGAGTGGCTGGTAGGTTGGAACTGCCAACTTTTGGTTAGCAGCCAAGCACTTAACCACTGTGCCACCATGGCTCCTTCAAGCTGACATCAGGGAATGTTAATTACATGCCACTTTTTTTCGACTCAACAGCAATGGGTAATGGGTTTTTAATACTCTATAGTGGGAAAAGAGCCCTGGTAGCGCAGTGGTTAAGAGCTCAGCTGCTAGCCAAAAGGTCGTTAGTTCAAGTCCACCAGCTGCTCCTTGGCAACCATATGAGGAAGTTCTACTCTGTCCTATAGGATCGCTAGGAATCAGAATCGACTCAATGGCAACAGTTTTTTTTTTTTTTTTCCTATAATGGAAACAATGGGTAGTCATAAACGCTTTTTTGAAGTTTTGTTCATCTAATTGTTTGTCTCCATTTTTGAGAAAATC
Organism: Trichechus manatus latirostris; assembly: GCF_000243295.1. Taxonomy (NCBI): domain Eukaryota; kingdom Metazoa; phylum Chordata; class Mammalia; order Sirenia; family Trichechidae; genus Trichechus; species Trichechus manatus. The sequence continues at coordinate 2,579,026 of NW_004444076.1, forward strand.
CTGGAGCAGAGAATTTAAAAAGATGATCTTTCCTGCTTTTAGTTCACTGCTCAGGGACTATGTCATCATCTCTCTCACTTCCACTAAGTCAATGATATATACTTTTACCAAATTAAGAATGGCTCTGGCTTTGATGTTCTTTGCTCAGTCTCCCCATCAAGATCACCCCTTAGAAAGCAGAGCTGAACTCCAGACCCTGAGGTTCCAGAATCTCTCCAGGGAAAGAGCCATCATTAAAACAATCTCCTTTACAGTCTGTTGTTGTGTGTCATAAAGTTGTATTAGTTTTACACATACAACGTTGTTGGTGCACGTGCTTCTAGAAGCTGAAGATTACAAGCAAAACTTTATCAACATGTGAGGAGTTTCGTCTTTTGCTCTCCAGAGACTGAAGTACAGAAAAATAATTATGGGGGATTTCTTTCTTGAGTATCAGTAAATCCCCTGGCCATACATTCATCTAAGAACAATATTGGTTATTTAGAGATAAAGTTTGTGTGTGCACAGGGACTAGTATGTTTACTGAGCTGCTTGAACCCAATTATAAAGAGTCCCCCAGTAAGCACAGCCTGAAATGTGGTCACAGGAAAAAAGGAAAGAAAATAATGAGGTATCTTTTGGGCAAGTCTGGTTTATTTACTGATTGGTAGTAACTAAAGAAGGCAATAATGAAGAATGCAGGCACACCAGCAGTATTTCCCATCCAATAATCCATATTGCTTTTAACACAAAATCCCACTGTTGCTTTAGTCTGCCAGAGCTTCATTGTCCATACTACCCCAGGGGAGAAGCCATCTTCTGGACAGATACATAAAGCTTAGGTCTGCAAGCACTGTATATTTATATTTAAATATAAAGATCCTCTGGAGAAATAAGTGAATCACTAACAAATGTTAGTGATTTTACAACATGTCAGCAATATTTGTTGTGGTGGTTAATTATGATGCTCAGACAGGATGTAAGAGGTAGGAAGGAGAGAAAAAAAGAAAATAAATACTTTCCTAGAACTTACTATGAATCCAGGCTTATAACAAGAAACTGGCACATACAGAAAATCAGGTATTATGATTCATTTTATGGATTTATTTTACCAGCAAAGACACAGACTTGGAGAAGTTAGGTAATTTCCTAAGTTCAGCTAGTAAACAGTAGAACAAGATTGGAACACGCATTTCCTGACTCCTATGTCTGTTACTCTTCCTGCCTCATCCAGGGTAACAAAATCACTGATGCCTGGCTATGATGTTATCTTCACGGTAACTGGCATATGTTAAGAGGTCGATGCAAGACTGACAAATGCAGTGGTGGGGCCAAGATGGCAGAGTAGTCAGATGTTTCCTGTGGTCCCTCTTACAACAAAGACCTGAAAAAACAAGTGAATCGATTATATATGACAATCTAGGAGCCCTGAATATGAAATGCAAAGTTGAGGGACTGGACTGAGTGGCAGGGAGAGGGAGAGACGGTTCAGAAGCAGCGAGGAATTGCCAGACCTGACCTGGTGGGAGCTGGTGCCCTTCAGGCCAGATTGGCTCACCTGCACAGTGAGGCAAGCAGTGACGTTTGGGAGGCGATTTCCACATTGGGAGAGACCCAGCTGCAGAGAGTCTACTCAAGCATCCAGAATCAGTGAAAACCAGCAATCAATCAGCAAAAAATAAGTACTTGTGTCTGACCTACTGTGTGGATCAAAAAACACCCCCTTTGGGAAAAGCCTCTCTCATTTACCTGACCATTCCCTGCTCTGTACTGAGTCCCAGGCTGGCTTCAGCAATGGCAATGGCCCTGGGACAGAAGTAGGACTCATCACGTGCCCTGAGCCATTCTCCTAGCTTTGGAGAGGGAACAAATTAACAAACAGGAAAAAATAATCTGCCAACTCCCCTAAGCCAGGAACTCAGGGTAGGCACAGCTCCTTTGCCTAGGCAAAGGCATAAGGGGTCCATGGACTTTGAATGCCTTTCATTCCTGCATAGACATGTGTGGGCCTGTTTCAACAGCATAGGCCATCATTAGCACAATATAACAGGGCATATACCTGAAGCCTAACTTCAACTGTATCAGACATATGGTAAAACGGCAGGTTTGTGACCTTTGATACTGCTCTGCCCATTAAGCAGGGTCCTCACCTACACACATCAGGGGACTGAGGACTGGTGGCTCCACCCATGCCACTTAGCCACCTGCGACAGGGGTCCAAGAATAAGTGGTGCCTCCCAGTCCTTAAGGCCAACAGCATTGGATGCTCATAGTCCAGCTGCAAAACTCACCCTTCTATGTGCTCTAGGGAACAGGGACACGCTTTCCTCCCAGACACTCAGAGGCAGCCGTCAGCCCCCTGCCTTGTTCAGCGTGTGACCCGCTACTGCAGCCAGATACCTGTGTCTACAACAATCATCTATACCTGTCTAGGACTGTAGGTGAGAGCCTGCATCACATACTACCTGGACACCTGAGCTAAATTCATACAACAAAAGTAAAAGGACACCTGGGCTCAAATAAACCTAGTAACAGATCTAACCACCTAGTTACAGGACGTTAGAGCTTCACAGGTGCCACTAATCACACTAGCTCACACAAGCAGCTATTTGGGCATATCGAAAGACAACAAGAAGCTAGGACACAGTAAGCAAACCTAAAATAAATAAATATAAAAACTTATTGATGGATCGGAGACAACAGTCAATATGAAATCACATAAAGAAGCAGACTATGATGGTTTCAGCAAGCTCCCAAAATAAAGAATCAAGAAATTTTCCAGAGGAAGAGAATTTCTTGGAATTACCAGAGGTAGAATACAAAAGATTAATATGCAGAACTCTTCAGGAGATCAGGAAGGAGATTATTCAAAACGCAGAACAAGCCATAGAACACACAGACAAAGCAATAGAGGATCTTAAGAAGGTTATTCAAGAGCATAATGACAAATTTAACAGGCTGCAAGAAACCATAGAGAGACAGCAGACAGAAATCCAGAAGATTAACAATAAAATTTCAGAATTAGACAACTCAAGAGAAAGTCATAGGAGCAGAACTGAGGCAATGGAATTCAGAATTAGTGAGAGTGAAGATAAAGCAGTTGATACCAACTTATTTGAGGAAAAATCAGATAAAAGAATTTAAAAAAATGAAGAAACCCTAAGAATTATGTGAGACTCTATCAAGAGGAATAACCTACAAGTGACTGGAGTACCAGAAGATGGGGGGATAACAGAAAATACAGAGAGGATTGTTGAAGATTTCTTGGCAGAAAATTTCCCTGATATTGTGAAAGATGAGAAGATATCTATCCAAGATGCTTATCGAACCCTACATAAGTTAGCTCCCAAAAGAAAGTCACCAAGACATATCATAATCAAACTTGTCAAAACTAAAGATAAAGAGAGAATTTTAAGAGTAGCTAGGGATAAATGAAAAGTCATCTACAAAAGAGAGTCAATAACACTAAACTCAGACTACTCAGCAGAAACCATGCAGGCAAGAAGGCAATGGGATGACATATATAAAGCCTTCAAGGAAAAAAATTGCCAGCCAAGAATTATATATCCAGAAAAACTGTCTCTCAAATATGATGGCAAAATTAGAGCATTTCCAGATAAACAGAAGTTTAGGGAATTTTCAAAAACCAAATCAAAATTACAATACTAAAGGAAGTCCTCTGGTTAGAAAATGAATAATATCAGATAACAACCCAAGCCTAGAACACAGGACAGAGCAACCAGGTATCAACCCAGATAGGGAAGTCACACACAAAAAAGATCAAAGCTAAAACACTGAAAATAGGGAAACAGAGATGTCAACATGTAAAAGATGACAACATTAAAACAAAAAAGAGGGACTAAAAAATGTAGTCACAGATTTTTCATATGGAGATGATGTCAAGGCGAGACAAAGAAATAAAAGACTAGTTTAAACTTAGAAAAATAGGGGTAAATATTAAGGTAACCACCAAGGAAACTAACGATACTACAGATAAAAATAAAAAAATAAGAAAAACATAGAGACTCAGAAAATACAAAATCAACAACAATGAAGAAGATAAAAAAAGAAAATACATAAAGAAAAATGACTCAGCACAGAAAATTAAATGGAACAAAGAAACAGTCGACAACACACAAAAAAAGACATCAAAATGACAGCACTAAACTCATACCTATCAATAATTCCGCTGAATGTAAATGGACTAAATGCACAAATAAAGAGACAGAGAGTGGCAGAATGGATAAAAAACACAATCTGTCTATATGCTGCCTACAAGAGACACACCTTGGACTTAAAGACACAAACAAACTAAAACTCAAAGGATGGGAAAAAAATCTATCAAGCAAATAGCACTCAAAAAAGAGCAGGAGTGGCAATATTAATCTCTGACAAAATAGACATTAAAGTAACATCCACCACAAAGGATAAGGAAGGACACTATATAATGATTAAAGGGTCAATACACCAGGAGGACATAACCTTAATAAATATTTACATACCCAATAACTGAACTCCAAAATACATAAACTCTAACAGTGTTGAAAAAAGAGATAGACATCTCCACAATACTAGTAGGAGGCTTCAACACACCACTTTCAGTGAAGGACAAAATATCGAGAAAGAAGCCCAATAAAGACATGGAAGATCTAAATACCAAAATCAACCAACTTGATCTCATAGACATATACCAAACACTCCACCCAAAAGCAGCCAATTATACTTTCTTTTCCAACAGACATCGAACATTCTCCATAAAAGACCACATATTAGGTCATAAAGCAGGCCTTAACAGAATCCAAAGCATCGAAATATTACAAAGTACCTTTTCTGACCATAAAGCCATAAAAATAGAAATCAATAACAGAAAAAGCAAGGAAAAAAATCAAATACTTGGAAACTCAACAATACCTTGCTCAAAAACTACTGGGTTATAGAAGAAATTAAGGATAGAATAAAGAAATTCACAGAATCAAATGAGAATGAAAACACATCCTACTAAAACCTTTGGGACACAGCAAAAGCAGTGCTCAGAGGTCAGTTTATACCAATAAATGCACATGTCCAAAAAGAAGAAAGGGCCAAAATCTAAACATTAAACCTACAACTAGAACAAATAGAAACAGAGCAGTGAAAGAAACTCTCGGGCACCAGAAGAAAGGAAATAATAAGAATTAGAGTAGAATTAAAAGAAATAGAGAATAGAAAAACAATTGAAAGAGTTAACAAGATGAAAAGCTGGTTCTTTGAAAAGATCAACCGAATTGATACACCATTGGCCAAACTGACAAAAGAAAAACAGAACAGGAAGCAAATAACCTGCATAAAAAATAAGATGGGTGATATCATAACACACTCAACCGAAATTAAAAGAATCATAAAAGAATACTATGAAAAATTGTACTCTAACAAATTTGAAAACCTAGATAGAGGAAATGGACAAATTTCTAGAAACTCACTACCTACCTAAACTAACATAAACAGAGGTAGAACTAAATAAACCTATAACAAAAAAAGAGATTGAAAAGGTAATTTAAAAACTCCCAACAAAAAAAAGCCCTGGCCCTGATAGCGTCACTAGAGAATTCTACCAAACTTTAAGAGAAGAGTTAACAACACTACTACTAAAGGTATTTCAGAGCATAGAAAAGGATGGAATACTCCCAAACTCATTCTGTGAAGCCAGCATAACACTGGTGCCAAAACCAGGTAACGACAACACAAAAAAAGAAAAATACAGACCAATATCCCTCATGAACACTGATGCAAATATCCTTAACAAAATTCTAGCCAATAGAATTCAAAAACAGATCCAAAAAATAATTCACCATGATCCAGTGGGATTTATATCAGGTATGCAGGGATGGTTCAACATTAGAAAAACAATCAACATAATCCATCACATAAATAAAACAAAGACAAGAACCACATGATCTTATCAATTGATGCAGAAAAGGCATTTGACAAAGTCCAATATCCATGCATGATAAAAAAAAACTCTCAGCAAAATAGAAATAGAAGGGAAATTCCTCAACATAATTAAAGGCATTTATACAAAGCCAACAGCCAACATCATCCTAAATGGACAGAGTCTGAAAGCATTCTCCTTGAGAATGGGAACCAGACAATGATGCTCTTTATCACCATTCTTATTCAACAATGTGCTGGATGTCCTAGCCAGAGCAATTAGGCTAGAAAAAGAAAGAAAGGGCATCCAAATTGGTAAGGAAGAAGTAGCAGTATCTCTAATTGCAGATGATATGATCTTATACGTAGAAAATCCCAGAGAATCCACATGAAAACTACTGGGACTAATGGAAGATTTCAGCAAAATATCAGGATACAACATAAACATACAAAAATCAGTTGGATTCCTCTACACCAACAAAAAGAACTTCAAAGAGGAAATCACCAAATCAATACCATTTACAATAGCCCCCAAGAAGATATAATACTTAGGAATAAATCTAACCACAGATGTAAAAGACCTATACAATGAAAACTACAAGACACTACTGCAAGAAACCAAAACAGACCTGCATAAATGGAAAAACATACCTTGCTCATGGATAGGAAGACTCAACATTGGGAAATTTTCTATTCTACCAAAAACGATCCACAGATACAATGCAATCCCAATCCAAATTCCAATGGCATTTTTTAATGAGATGGAGAAAAAAATCACCAACTTAATACGGAAAGGGATGAGGCCCCAGATAAGTAAAGCATTACTGAAGAAGAAGAACAAAGGGGGAGGCCTCACACTACCTGATTTTAGAACCTATTTTAGAATTGCCACAGTAGTCAGAACAGCCTGGTACTGGTACAACAACAGATACATAGAACGATGGAACAGAACTGAGAATCCAGACATAAATTCATCCACCTATGAGCAGCTGATATTTGACAAAGCCCCAAAGTCCATTAAATGGGGAAAAGACTGTCTCTTTAACAAATAGTGCTGGCATAACTGGATATCCTTCTGCAAAAAACTGAAACAAGACCCATACTTCACACCATGCACAAAAACTAACTCAAAATGGATCAAAGACTTAAATATAAAATCAAAAACGATCATGGAAGAAAAAATAGGGACAACACTAGGAGCCCTAATACATGGCATAAACAGAATACAAACCGTAAATAACAATGCACAAACACCAGAAGAGAAACTAGATAACTGGGATCTCCTAAAAATCAAACACTTAGCTCATCAAAAGACTTCACCAAAAGAGTAAAAAGACAACCTACAGATTGGGAAAAAAACCTTTTTGGCTATGACAAGTCCGATCCACATCCAATCTCTAAAATCTACAAGATACTGCAAAACCTCAACAACAAAAAGACAAATAACCCAATTAAAAAATGGGCAATGGATATGAACAGGCACTTCTCCAAAGAAAACATTCAGGTGGCTAACAGACACATGAGGAAATGCTCACGATCATTAGCCATTAGAGAAATACAAATCAAAACTACAATGAGATACCATCTCACCACAACAAGGCTGGCACTAATCCAAAAAACACAAAGTAATAAATGTTGGAGAGGTTGTTGAGAGACTGGAACTCTTATACACTGCTGGTGGGAATGTAAAATGGTACAATCACTTTGGAAATCATTTTGGTACTTCCTTAAAAAGCTAGAAATAGAAGTACCATATGATCCAGTAATCTCACTCCTTGGAATATATCCTACAGAAATAAGAGCTGTCACACAAATAGATATATGCACACCCATGTTCATTGCAGCACTGTTCACAATAACAAAAAGATGGAAACAACCTAGGTGCCCATCAACAGACGAATGGATAAACAAATTATGGTATAGTCACACAATGGAATACTACTCAATGATAAAGAACAACGATGAATCCATGAAGCATCTTATAACATGGAGGAATGTGGAAGGCATTATGCTGAGTGAATTTAGTCAGTCGCAAAAGGACAAATATTGTATAAGACCACTATTATAAGAACTCAGGAAAAGGTTTAAACAAAGAAGAAAACATTCTTTGATGGTTATGAGAGTGGGGAGGGAGAGTGAGGGATATTCACTAACTAGATAGTAGACAAGAATTATCTTAGGTGAAGGGAAGGATAGCCCACTCTACAAAGGAAGTCAGCACAACTGGACTAAACCAAAGCTGTTTCCTGAATACAACTAAACACTTCGAGGTACAGAGTAGCAGATGTGGGGGTCTGGGGACCATGGTTTCAGGGGACATCTAGGTCAACTGGCATAACAAAGATTATTAAGAAAATATTCTGCATCCCATTTTGTTGAGTGGCATCTGGGGTCTTAAAAGTTAGCAAGCAGCCATCTAAGATTCATCAACTTGTCCCAACCCACCTGAAGCCAAGGAGAATGAAGAACACCAAAGACACAAGGTAAGTATTAGCCCAAGAGACAGAAAGGGCCATATAAACAAGAGACTTCATCAGCCTGAGACCAGAAGAACTAGATGGTGCCCAGCTACCACCAATGACCGCCCTGACAGGGAACACAACAGACAGTCCCTGAGGGAGTGGGAGGAAAGTGGGATGCGGAACTCTAATTTTAGTAAAAAGACCTGACTTAATGGTTTGACTGAGACTGGAGAGACCCTGGAAGACATGGCTCCTGAACTCTCTGTTAGCCCAAAACTAAAACCATTCCCAAGGCCAACTCTTCAGACAAAGTATAGACTGGATTATGGGACATAAAATGATACTCATGAAGAGTGTACTTCTTAGCTCAAGTAGATACATGAGACTAAATGGGCAGCTCTTGTCCGGAGGCGAGATGAGAAGGCAGAGAGGGAAGGGAGCTGGTTGAATGGACACGGGAAGTCTGGGGTGGAAAGGAGGAGTGTGCTGTCACAGTATAGGGAGAGCAACTAGGGTCGCATAACAATGTATGTGTACATTTTCGTATGAGAGACTAAACTTTCACTCAAAGCACAATTAAAAAAAAAAGATTGAAAAATGCAGAAAACAAAGCAAAGTTGTGAGGGGCTACTCATAGAATGAGGTGGAAAGTATAACAGCTGCTTGAAGAAGATTGGAGCTGGAGAATGGGTGGGAATGCAAGCAGTGGGATCATCGGGGTTGGAAGAAAAGTTGGCTGGAGGAAGAGTGAACCTTCTTCAGATTAATGGAAAATGGAAGAGTATTTTCATTAGTAAACATTTTTAAGCAGACTAGGGCTAAGGGAAATACAGAAACTGGTAAGTCAGGTCACCATCCTCAAGTAGCAGACAGCCTTGGAAGGAGGGTACATGGAAGAGCTCAGGCTTTGGGGTCCCAATTCCAATGCACAGTAGCTGTGAGATCATTACTGAGCTTCTCTGAGTTTCAATCTCTTATTATAAAGTAGATATCATGATATTATTTTTGAAAGGTTGTTTAAGTGTTGGGATATATATTATACCTGGTTGCATCTCAGATGCCTGATATATGATGATGGCGGAGGTGGTGGTAGTTGTGGTATACAAATGGCTATAACTCTAATAAAAGAGAAAAATGGAAGAGAGGATAGAAGGAATAAACTGAAAAAAATAAGCATGACACTTATTGTTAGCATTCAGTTCCTGTAAATCAAGTGGGTCTCAGACCTGGCTACAAATTAGAAATCTTATAAAAAATATCAAATACCCCTGCTCCATCCACCTCCCCAGAGCTTCTGATTTAATTATTCAGGATAGGGCATATGCATTTTAAAACCCTCCTTAGTTATCCCAGTGTGCGGCAAGGGTTTAGAATCACTGCTTAAATGAACAACTCTACCTGGAGGATTCCCAGCCCTGGATGAATCCATCTGCTGGAAGTGAAAAACCCAAAAAGCAAACCCATTTGTCGTCGAGTTGATTCCGACACATAGTCACCCTATAGGACAGAGTAGAACTGCCCTATAGGGTTTCCAAGGAGCACCTGGTGGATTCGAACTGCCCGCCTTTTGGTTAGTGAGTTGTAGCTCTTAACCACTATGCCGCTGGAAGTAAGGGATGAAGTAAAAAGCCACGTACATATGGCCATGTATATATTTCCATATGGGAACTGTGGTGGCGCAGTAGTTGAGCATTTGGCTGTTAACCAAAAGGTCAGCAGTTCGAATCCACCAGGCGTTCCTTAGAAACCCTACGGAGCAGTTCTACTCTGTCCGGTAAGGTCCCTATCAGTCAGAGTTGACTCAGTGTCAATGGGTTTGGCTTTTTTTAACATATATACAACCTTGTAGGAGCCCTGGTGGCATGGCAGTTAAGTGTCTGGCAGTTCGAATCCACCAGTGGCTCCAGAGTAGAAAGATGTGGCAATCTGCTTCCATAAAGATTACAGCCTTGGAAATCCTATGGTAGTTCTACTCCGTCCTATAGGGTCAATATGAATTGAAATCAACTTGATGGCAATGGGTTGCTTTTGGATATGGCCTTGTGTTTGGATAGAGCCCGGAGTCACATAGCTGTAGAATCTCTGTGTCCTTTTTCTAATAATGGCTAGTGACTGTCTGTCTTACTAACCTATGTATAGATTCTTTATAGCAAAACATATCAGATTAGCATGTTCTTTAAGTAACATACTATGTTTCTGAAGGAAGAAACATTTTAGTGGAGGAGATGTGACATATGGGGTCAAAAGACCAGGATTCAGGTTCATTCATTCAGTTATTTATTCCAGTTTAATTCTACCAAATTCAAGCCCGCACTGATGTCCTAGCCTAGACTTTCCTGTCAGCACCCCTGGGCGAGAGGCTTGGGGCATTGTGCCTTGGGCTACAGCGGCTGTTCTGTAGTTTGGGGCATACCCAAGCACACTGCTGACTCTGGAGACAGCACCCCTGGGAGCTCCAAGCGTCAGTAATGACAAGATTCCAGATCTCAATGAGAGAGTAAAGTGGATTCTGTCCATTTGCTTCTCCATTTTTTCTTTTTAATCAGTCAGAATGGGATGTTAGTTAAGATTTTTTAAATTAAGTAATAACATAGCAGAGGTGTGCTCTAGGGCCCATGTTAAAAAGTGATATGGTTTGAAGCTGGGCTTTTCTTTTTTTTTTTTTAACTATTGTTATTTCTTCCCATTATTTTACAGAATATAGGTCTTAGATTTTTAACAATTTGTGAATCAGAGGCAGGGAGATGGTTAGAGGAAATACCAAGTGGATTGTCTTTTGAGTTTCTGTCAGCTGAAACGGTCAATGGTTCAATAATGATGTAATCCAAGGCAAGAAGTTTATACACCTCTGTTGGGGTAAATAATATCTCTCAGGTTTGTTAAGAAGATTAAATATGGCACCGTATATCAAGCACTTAGCACACTATATGGACTGAAACTATAGCTATTATTATTAGTTTATGATTTCTTTTTTAAACAAATACTGACAATCTTACTTTCCAAACTTAACTCACATACAGGCAACAGGCTCAAGAAAAAGAAAGAATTTGGGGGTACCAACACCAAACATTCATTTGATGTAAAATAGTGAAATAGGACTTGGCACCATCACTTACAATGCCAACATGTTAATCACAAAGCCATGCCAAAAAAAAAAAAAAAAAAGGGTCCAATACGGGTCCAACAGTGAATTTGGAAGTTGTGCTTCATTGCTTTGGATCCCTTGCTGTTAATACATGCAGCATGCTAGGCCCTGGAGCAGACACTAGGCCTTGCCCTGCAGGAGAAAGATGGCCTTACCAGGAAATAATGACAGCACAGCTCAACAAAATAATGAGAGAGGTGAGTGGAAAGTAATGAACACAGAGAGGAAATGTTTGCAGAAGTAGGAGAAAGCTTCGCAGAGGTGGCAATCTGCTTCAAAGGCTAAAGTGGAATTCACGAGGAAGAGAAGAGAGAGCTTGGCCAAAATATTAGGATGAGCAAATAATTATTAGAGTTACAGTAGTCCCCCCCCACCCCCCTCCCCCATCTGCAGTTTCAGTTTCTGCAGTTTTATTTACCTGAAACCAACCGTGGTCTGAAAACATTAAATGAGTGTGTAGTGTGATGGAATCTTGTGCTATCCCGCTCCATCATTCACATAACTTTCATTACAGTATATTGTTATAATTGTTCTACTTTATGATTAGTTGTTATTGTTAATCTCTTACTGTGCCTAATTCATAAATTAAACTTTGTCATAGGTATGTATATATATGACAAAACACCGTGTATGTAGGGATCGGTACTATCCACGGTTTCAGGCATCCACAGGGGTCTTGGAACTATCTCCGGTGGATAAGGGGGGACTACTGTAATTCTTGCCCAGAGTCACTGTGTAAACAAGCTTTCAACCTTGATGATATTTATAACAGAGTTGATAATTTTCCGAACCTGAGGAGAAAGCTCTTAGTTGTATCCTGTGAGCTGGTTTCAATAATAACCAGTTCCCTAGCCTTCGCCTTTCATTCGCTAGTTGTTAAATGCCTATGATATGCTGAAAACTGTGCCAAGAACTGTGGATGTAGCTGAACAAAAGAGAAGCATAACCTGTCTTTGTGGAGCTTAAAATGTTGTAGAAATATTTAAGGAGTACCAAGAGCATTTGAAAGAGTAGTACTGAATGCTTGGGAGTGATCAGCAGGTGAAGGAAAGGGAATGCTTTTATACCTTATCCCTCTATGCCTAAAAAAAATGGGAATAGTAATTATTATCATACAAGATTCCTAGGATGATTGAGTATAGGATATGACAATACTTTGGAGAATGTAAAATGTATAAAAATATATGACAGAAATAATATTGGTGTCGTTTTTATTAACAACCTAACTGAATTTATTTAAAATAATCTAGTTTAGATTTTTGTTAAATGTACACAGATATTTATCAATGAAAAACTATGCCTTGATTATCATTCCATCCACAAGAAGTATTTAGCATCAACTATTTGCATTGTTTGTGAGAAACAAGTATAAAATAATGATTATGCTTAGTGTAATTGAATTATCTCCTTTTAGAGAAAAAAAAATAGAAGCCACCTGTTAAGTGAGTGCCCACACTCACCCAGATGGTGAGGGCAGAATTCAAAGATCCCTACTTTATATTCTAAAGAGTACATCTTATTTCCATTAATGCCAGAGAAGAATGAAGATAAAGAACAAGAGCGTCATGTTTGGAAACCAATACTAACACAAAGTCCAGTTTGAAAAGGGAGGAGGTAGAACAGAGAGGTGGAGCAAATGGATGCTGGAGCCAGACTGTCCGATTCCACAGTTTGCCTCCACTGCTTATTAACCACATGACCTTGGGCAACTATTTAAATTTTCTGTGCTTGTCTTTCCTTATCCCTAAAATTGGGATGATAATAGTACCTACTTTGAGGGCTTTTGGAAGGATTCAATAAGTTCATATAGATAAAGCTTTTAGAATGTTGTCTGGTATGTACCAAGTGCTCAGTATATATAGTCTATCATTATCACTGATAGCTATCACGTCTATGCTTTTAAATCTATACCTCTCCTAACAGAAGGAAACTGGAGAAAATGGAACTAGCTCAAAACTCTCATGTTTCTTTCTCTTAAGGGTGGCAGAATGCTGTGAAAAATGCAACTAGAAAATTGAAAAATTTGTTTTTTTCTACCAATTAAAGGCAACAGGTTAACCAATTTCAAACTCTTTTCTACTTGAAAAAAATGCCACCTTCTAATTTATTCATAAGAAGCCCTGGTGGCACAGTGGCTGAAAGGTAGGTGGTTCAAATCCACCAGGTGCTCCACAGGAGAAAGAGGGGGCAGTTTGCTTCTGTAAAGATTTACAGCCTTGGAAACCCAATGGGGTAGTTCTACTCTGTCCTATAGGGTTTCTATGAGTCAGAGCAATAACAGCAATAGGTTAACAAGTTTTAATTTATTCACAGTAACTTTTCTGTCCAAAGTCCTCCCCAGCCATCTCCCAATGACTCCTTTGCAGCTGAGTTTGCCTGTCTGAAGAACAGATGTACCCACTGGTGTCAGGTTAGTAAAATTCCAGAGTTAAAAAATTACTTAATGTTTGCACCCTCAGCAGAAAAACATTTTCACATTGTTGTTGCATTTTGCTTTCCGATTCATTATTGCTTTCATTGTACAGAAGGGTAGGATAGGGATGCTATCTTTTATTTGGATTACAGAGTGGTAAATACATGATATTCCAATTTTTTGCAAACTTAATGAAAGTCAAAGGAGGAAAAAGTGACTCAAGCCTCATTATATTACTTTTCAATCCTGTGCAATGCAATTCTCATGCTGTGTATATAATCTTTGAGATCCCTAACCAGAGTTCACTTTGGCTGCAGGGTCCAATTGCATTAGAAATTGCCTTGTAGGAAGTGCTGCAAATGCAAGCAGACACAATTAAGGCAAAGGAAAGACAAAGAAAGGAGGAGAAATGTTGGCCAGATCATTTGTTTCTCATAAATAATCTTTCCAAATATGGACCAGCAGGAACAATTTTTATGTTGCCTTTGGAGAATTACTGCAGCAAATTGTATGTGGAACACAGATTTGGAAATTCTGAAGCCAGCATACTTGGAGAATATGAAAGTAACGCTTGGAGCAAAGGAAAAGTTCTGTACATGAGTGAATACTAAGCATCAACAAAGCACATTCAAGCTTGATTTTTATTACAGTCGTGATGTTCAAACTTTTTAGGCCATTGCCTCCATTTCTAAGCTCCCCAACTATAAAACATTTTCTACCCTTTAGATTTTGGAACAGCCCACAGAATTGTAATAAACACCATCTTTTCAAACAAACAAACAAAAATCTTGTACTAATCATGATGTATAATGTCCCAAAAGAAAAAGTCACATGTAGATGCTTATCTCCTCGAGTGAGAATCACATGTTAAAGGTGAACATGTTATCACAATCTAAATTTCTGTTTTTGTTTGTTTTGTTTTTTTCCTGAGGTTTCATAGTCCTTCTCTGGCACTTTGTGACAAGAAACTCATCCATAGAGCTAGCAAAGATAGATCACCTTAGAGGCTTCATGGTATAGAAGGGGTCAGCAAACTGTGGCTCACAGGCCAAATCCTGCTCACCTCCTACATTTGTAAATAAAGATTTATTGGAACAAAGCCACACCATTTGTTTATTTACTGTTGATTATTGCTCTCATGTTTCAATAGCAGAGTTTATTAAGTTGCTATAGAGACTGTTGTCTGGCCTGCAAAAGCAAAACGATTTACTACCTGATCCTTTATATATAAAAAAATTTGCTGACCTTTGGTATCAAAGAAAAAGCAGTGGGTTAAGAAGAAGAAAAGAAAATGGCACTTCTGAAGGTAAAATAAGTAAGCCTTTTGGTATCTCATGTAATTCTCACTATATTCATCAGAAACCTACAGTATTTTCTTTTCATAGACGAAAACTTATGTTTTTACATATTATTTCTATGCCTGGGATATTGTTTCTGAACCTAGTAACTCCAGTGAATTCCAACACTTCCTTCAAGGCTCTCAGCTCAGTCACCTCCTGTTCTGCAACGTCTTCAATATTCTCAAATGGATCTGACTACTTCTTTCTAAATCTCACTCACAGTAGTAGAAAGTATTTCACTTATTTATTTACTTACTTGTCCACCCTTCCTCCTAGACTATTAGGGTATTGTAATCATCTTTATATCTCATGCCTTGCATACTGCCTGGAGTATAGTAGTGCACACTAAATTTTTGTTGAAGTTAGCTGAAAAAGTGATAAGCAGAAGTCTTGAGAAGTTAATTTGCTCAAGGTCATGTAGCCAGTATGGATGAAGTTGGTATTTGGATTCAGATCTTCTGACAAGTTAAGTGCTTTTTTCAGGTTTTTTAAAATTTCATCTAATGAGGAGACTGAGATTTCATTTTGGTTCTGCTATTGAAAATCTGGGTTTCGAATGGGCCACATAAACCAGAGACTTCATCAGCCTGAGACCAGAAGAACTAGATGGTGCCTGGCTACCACCAATGAACGTCCTGACAGGGAACACAACAGAGGGTCCCTGATGGAGCAGTAGAACAATGTGATGCAGAACTCAGATTCTAGTAAGAAGACCAGACTTAATGGTCTGACTAAGACTGGAGATGCCCCGGAAAGCACAGCCCCTGGTCTCTCCATCATCCCAGAACTAAAACAATTTCCAAGGCCAACTCTTCAGACAGGGATTGGACTGGACTGTGGTACATAAAGTGATACTTGTGAAGAATGTACCTCTTAGACAAGTAGATACAAGAGACCAAAGGGGCAGCTTCTGTCCAGAGGTGAGATGGGAAGGCAGAGAGAGTTAGGAGCTGGCTGAACATTCATGGGGAATCAGGGGCAAAGGGGAGGAGTGTGCTGTTGCAGAATGGGGTGAGCGGTTGGGGTCTCATAACAATGTATGTAAAAAAAAAGAAAAGAAAAAACTGTATGGGAGACTAACTTGAAATGTAAACTTCATTTAATTACACTTTATATAATTTGATTGAACAAAATGGTATTTGTGGAATATTTTCCTGAACAATTCACTTCCCATCTAGTTTTCTATGTATATTACAAACCTATGTTTGAATTAATCTATGCCATCAGTGAGCAACACAACTGGACCAAATCAGTATTTTCCCATTTCTATCCCACTTGCTTTACAATGCAAGGAACTACTTTTAGAGAATCATGCTTTGGCATCAGCCCATCTACCTATATTAAAGGATTTTATTTTTTTAAAGCTCTAGAGAATTCATTATTGTATTTATTATAATGATGTTGTTGAAGGTACTCTATAGTCCATTATACAGAGCTCTCTTTATGAGGACCAACAGGAAATATTTCTCTCTGCTTTCCGTTCCAGGAAAAATTATGTTTCTCTAGAAAAAAAAAAAATGTTTCAAATCTTACAGGGATTGTAAGAACCTGATCATGTTTTTCTTATTTCATTGGCCTCTAAAAACGCAGAGTCATGCTTTTTATTTACTTCTAGCAAACATAGAGGACCCCATGGCATACATTCCACATATTAATATTACTCTTTATCTATTTTCCAACCCATATTATCTTATGTTTATGATTATCTCCCTAAATTTTATTCTTTTTTTTTACCTGGTCGTATTATATTCAGTTTTATAAAACAATTTAAAATCTTTCCCAAATAAGATGTGTATACATACATAAATGTATACAGATATACATAAATAAGGTAACTGTAAGTAAAAAATGCATGGGACTCATTTCCCCTGGCAAGTTTATTTAACCTCTGTGAACTTCATTTATTTTACCTATTAAAGATAATAATAGCACATACTTCATGGGCTGCAGTGTATATAAACACATTTGATTTATTTTTATATTTTAATTGAGAGTCTGGAACATAGTAGGTACCCATAAGTGTTTGTTCCTTTACTGTCCTCCTAAAGAACTTGCAATTTTGATAAATTGGTAGTCAGCAGAAATATTAATTTGCCAGTGATCCTAGGAAAATGGTGATTCTGATTCTTGGAATGAAAAGAAGACTTAAAAGGGCCTTGCCTCAGCAGATTTAGGTTGAGACACTAATTAGAACAGACTGTGACGATGGGGAAAGAGTAGAATGGGCGTACCGTGCTCCATATAAAAATTCATATACTAATTAAAATGTCGCCATAGTTCTCAATAATGACAGCTCTTGGCCAAGAAGTTTCTAGGGCTGAAATATTAAGACTGCGGAATTCAGACGAAGTCTTATTACACAAATTACTTGAGGCATCAAGTGCATATTTGTGCCTAAGCCACACAAGTTCTTCCTGTAAACTTTACATTTGGAAAGGTTTATTGATTCATAGAATTTTTTCAAACAAATGGGGCAATGAAGTCTCAAAAAAAGATAGTGACAAGGTCCCCACGAAACCAAAGGACAGCCTTTTCTCTGTGAACTGTATTTGTTTATATTTTCAATGGTACGATGTTTAAAAAAACACCGAACTAGAAGTTGTAAAACCTTGATTTCAATTACAGCTCTACCACGTTCTAGCTCAGGAACCTTGGGAAAAACAAGGAGTTTTCCCATCTATAAAAACTAAAACCAATCAAACTCGTTGCCATTGAGTTGATTTCGACTCATAGTGATCCTATAGGACAGAGTAAATCTACCCCATAGGGTTTCTAAGGCTGTAAATCTTTACAGAAGCAGACTGCCACATCTTTCTCCAGTAGAGCAGCTGGTGGGTTTGAATTGCCGACATTTACGTTAGCGCCTGAGCACTTAACCACTGCACCAATTAGGCTTCCTTTCTCATCTATAAATAGGGAAAATAATACACACCTCACAAGGCTGGTTGTGGAGATTAAATGAGGTAATATATACGAAGTGCTTAGCCCACTACATGGCACATAGTACTAAAGTAACTCTGTAAGAGCAGGAAATGATAGAAAGGATAAACAGCACGAAGTAAACTAAGTTGTTGTGGTGATTCTGTAATGTGTTCACTTGGCTAGGTTAACTGCTTTTCCCAGAATCTCGTTTCCTGTATGTTTCCAGCGAGGATGGGGCAGAAGATAGATTCCTGTGAGAGATTTGAGGGTGCAAGTGAAGCGGCAGCCATTTTGTTGTTCACACGCATTACGTTTATCTGCTGGCTCAGCTTGTTAACACAAGGAGCAGCCAGTTAAGGCATTAAGATATTTTTAATGTCTTAAAATAACTTCGTGGTAATGGTATTTCAAATATTCCCTGAAATGCTGGGAGGAAGTAATAAGCCATCTGGCAACCGTTCATTAGAACAAATTACATAGTACTTTATGAAAGAGGAGGACAAAGGACTTGTAAAAGCAACTGGCTGATAGTAGGCACTCAAAAACGTTTTTTATTTTTGTTTTAAAGATCTAAATCTCTGGGATGACTAAAGAAGAAACACAGAAGAGTTTTACTCCTTTCTCCTATAACCTGGATCCCATCGTCTCCCTAATATTACACATCGTTCCTCTTTCTCTCTTCAGAATCTTCAAGTTCTCCCATTCTGCTAGATAGTTTTCATAAGCATTTAAATGTACTAAAATCTCTGTTCCATCTTAAAAAAAAAAAAAATCTTTCTTTAGCTATCACTATGTCGCCTTCTTCCTATTTACAGTCAAACTTCTCAGAAAGAGTTATCTCTATTATTTCTCCATTTCATCACATTCCACTTGCTTCTCACTTTACTCCAAAGTAGTTTTCACTACTTGCCCTAACGCTGACAGTGATGTCCATGGAACCTAAACCCAATGGACATTTTTAGGATTTATTTCAGCAATACAATTTTGAAGCTTTAGAGACACCTCAGACTCCAAATACCTCAAATCAGACTCATGTTCTTCCCCCTAAACCTGGGCTTCTTTCATTGTTCCCTCTCTCAGTGAACAGCACTGCCATTCACTAAAATTTTGAAGCAAATGTGATAGTTTATAAAAATTACTCTGGAGGATTAGGGCACCCTGAGGGTAAAGAACAAGATTTCACCCTATTTCCCTGGCACCTTGCACAGTGTCTCAAACAGAGTTCAATAAACATCTGTTGAATATTATTTCTGAATGAGATCAGTTAGAAGCCTGTTGAATTGAGGTATCTCTAAGTCTTATCACTCGGTTGTCTATACCTCAAGTGAATGAGTTCAGATCATATTCAAAGAGAAATCATGGAGGCAAGAGGATAGAGCACGGGGCAAGTAAGCCCTGGCAGTGGGGACAAAAATAGGAAGATGAAGAGTTTCACAGCATTTGAGAGCGAAGGACATTGTAAAAGGAGTGTGAGGGCACTTAAGGTAAATGGTTCAGATTTGACAATTTTTCTAGGGAAGTTATTCCCATCCCTTTCACATCCATTTCTATAGAAGGGAAATGCAATTACCACAAACGCACATAATAAAGACCAGTTTACTGAGCACTGCAGTGAGCACAAAGGTCCCTGGGTGATGCAAACAGTTTGCACTCAACTACTAGCCTAGGTTGGTAGTTCAAACCCACTTAGCAGCACTATAGAAGAAAAGTCTGGTAATCTGCTTCCATAAAGATTATCCCAGAAAACTTGATGGAGCAGAGAGAAAAGCAAGTACAGAATACGCATGGACAATTTGGTGGAAACCAGCTTGGCTGGGTGTGATTAAGGAAGAGTTAAGAAAGCTGCTGTGACTAGAAATATGTAGGCAAGGTAGAGAATAAAGGTGATGTGGTATTAGGTGAGGAGGGAGAGGTGAGCAAGGGCTAATTCATTTGGTGCCTTGTGGGCTACTGGAAGAATTTTCTATTTTTCAGGAGATTGAGAGAAAGCCACTGAAGGGTTGTGAGCAGAAAGTGGCAAAATCTGGATGCCCTTATAAAATGAGCAATCTGGCTACACTTAGAGAATGGACTGTAGAGGGGTAAGAGCAGTACCCAGCTATCCCTGATGTCCCATTTAATCTACATATTAAGCATGTGAGGTAAACATTATTTCTCCTAGCTTACAGTAAATAGCATGAAGGTACAAGGGGTTTTGACTCTAAGTCCATGTGTATATTCCACTCCTCAGGAAAGCCTTCCTGGGCCCCACTGACCAGATCATATTGTCCTATTACACATTCTCACTGCAGCACCTTCCCATCCTTCACAGCACCTCCTCATTGCCATTGACTTGATTCCAATTCATAGCAACCCAACAGGACAGCACAGAACTGTCCTACAGGGTTTCCAAGGCTGTAATCCTTATGAAAGCAGACTGCCACATCTTTCTCCCGAGGAACAGCTGGTGGGTTCGAACTGCTAACCTTGGTTTGCAATCAAGTGCTTTAACCACTGCGCTGCCAAGGCTCCTTTTACAGCACCTATCACCACTGTATTTTATATTATTTTGTTGATTACTTTTTTAATGTCTGAATCTTCCAGAAAGAGGGTATGTTCTGGAAAGCTGTGTCAGTGTGAGTTGTGCTTACCATTGTGTTCTCAGAGTCCATCTAGAACAGTGTTTGGCATAGAGTAGGTGCTCAGGAATTATTTGTTGAATGAATGAATACATTGTACTGCTAAAAGTAAGTGGGGAAGGGTGATAGGTATGTGAATAAATAAAGGAATAATAAAGAAATGAGGAATTTAATAAAATAAGGAAAAATACCCACTGTATCTCAGTATCTGGTTTTTGCCTATTTTTTAAATCTAGGCATTATTTTTCAAGTGATTATTAGAAAAATTAAGATGAAACATTTTTTAATCAAGAAAAATGAAAACTCTAATTGAAAATCATTTGTAACTAAAAAAAAATTAGGGCATTAAATAAAACACAGAAAATCTTTTCTCCAGACTGCTTAATATACAGGATTATTTTAATGGCTTTCTAAAAGTTTACCATACCAAAGAATTAGGACCATGGTATATCTACAGGCCTGAAAATAGACACAAATTAAATAAAAAGAATTATTAATATTGCTATTATGATATTAGCAATGACAATTATTCATATCTGCATAGTGGTTTCCAACTTACAAAGAACTGCTGTGTATATAATCTCATTGCTCATTCAGAAGGTACCCAATATTTTATCCATCATTTAAACACACACCACTTTCTGGATCATTTCTGCAGCAATCTCCTTTGCAGTGGCCTTGATAAAAGCTGACTGTAGAATTTTATTAAATTCAGCCCCCATTAAGACTTGGCATTGTTTGAAGCCACTATCAGATGATGCTGAGCTCAGTAAGAGCATTTGTTCCTATACCTTCTGTCTTCATCAAACAGCAAGTTCTAGTCTTTTCTTTTTGGAGCTCGGAGTAGTAACAAGCTTCTCTTTTCTTTGGTATGTGAAACTAATTCCCATGCTTTCCTTTACTTTTTTGTACCAGATACTAAGTAGATGAAAATGATTCCCTCTTCTCAACTTTAACACCTCTGAAATTAAGCCTTGGGAAGCTAGCGATAACTCTGAGGTGGTAACTTCTCTCTAGGCTGTTAAAAAAAAACAACTACCAACCCTCCAGAAACAAAGACTTGGCTCTTATTACACTATAGCACATTAAATGGCTGTTAGGACTTAAATGGCTGCTAGGACACAGTGAAGAGGTGGGGGACCATGTCAGGAAATGTGCCATTCTAGCTCTGACAAACAGAATTTGCTGTTTCACAACTGCATGATTTATGTTTGATGCTATTAAAAAATAATTATCATATACTGACACCTACTATACACCAAGCAACCTGTTTTGTTCTTACTATACGGTAATTCATTTAATCCTCACAACAACTCGTAAGACTGATAAAACCTCAAACCAAACCCATTGCCTTTAAGTCAATGCCAAGTAGAGTACAACTGACCCATAGGTTTTCCAAGGATGAAATCTTTACAGAAGCGGACTGCCATAGCTTTTTCCCGCAGAGCGGCTGGTGGGTTCGAACCGCTGACCCTTTGGTTTGCAGCCAACTACTTAACAACTGTGCCACCAGGGCTCCTTCATAAGGCTCATATTATCCAAAAAATCTCATTTCTATATACACAAGGCAACTGAAGAACAGAAAAATTAAGCAACTTATTCAAGGTCACAGAACTGAAGAGTAGCAGAGCAGCTTTCTCAAGCCCAGTGTTCTATCCCCTTTGTCAGTTAAGAAGGGAGAGATAGTGTATATGGGAGTTTGGTTGGGAGATATGAATATGTGAGTATATATGATAACAACAAGTGGAAGAATTGGAATTTAAACCTAGCTCAATCTGACTCCAAAATTAAAGTTCTTTCCAATGCCAAAAAATGACTCCCTTTCCAATGCCAACATTATGTGCTTCTTCCAGATTGAATAAGCCTTTAAAAATTATCTTTTTAGCATTGGAAGTTTTCTCGGAATTAGTTTGAGGTACAGATATATTCTAAAACAATGGTAAAATGAATGAATATGTTAGCATTGTAATCTGCCACATCAACCTACCCTGATTGTACTACCTTACTTGGTAAGTTTCAGTGACACGAACTCAGGGACCTGGTTTTAACATACAATCTCTGCTAGGTGTATTAACTCTTATAGTCCATTACAGAATTATTGAGAAATGCATTGACTTAAACTTCACTAATGGTGCCATGTAAGTCTGAATAATTAACACAGTTCCAGACATAGTTATTATTTTTAGCAGTTTATGCTGCGTGGAAATTACTGTCTAGGGCTTCTGGATTTATTTATTTATTTTTAATGAGATAAAGTCCAGTGAATTCTAGAGAGTATATGGAACTAAGGAGACAGAGATCTCATCTTTTAGGAAATCCCCAAGCACCCTTAGAAATGCCTATCATTAAAGTGATGTTAAAAGTAATTCTTATTGGATATGAACACGCACTTTGCCAAAGAAGACACTCAGGCAGCTAACAGACACATGAAGAAATGCTCATGATCATTAGTCATTAGAGAAATGCAAATTAAAACTGCAAATGAGATACCATCTCACCCCAACAAGGTTAGCATTAATCCAAAAAACACAAAATAATAAATGCTGGAGATGTTGTGGAGAGACTGGAACACTTATACACTGTCGGTGGGAATGTAAAACGGTACAACCACTTTGGAAATTGATTTGGCGCTTTCTTAAAAAGCTAGAAATAGAAGTACCATACGATCCAGCAATCTCGCTCCTTGGAATATATCCTAGAGAAATATGAGTCGTTGCATGAATAGATATATGCGCACCCACGTTCATTGCAGCACTGTTCACAATAGCAAAAAGATGGAAACAACCTAGGTGCCCATCGACAGACGAACAGATAAACAAAATTATGGTATTTACACACTGGAATACTATGCAATGATAAAGAACAACGATGAAGTTGTGAAACATCTTATAAAATGGAGGAATCTGGAGGGCATTATGCTGAGTGAATTTAGTCAGTCACAGAAGGACAAATACTGTATAAGACCACTATTATAAGAACTCAAGAAAAGGTTTAAACACAGAAAAAACATTCTTTGATGGTTACGAGGGTAGGGAGCAAGGGTGAGTGTTATTCACTAACTAGATAGTAGACAAATATTATCTTAGGTGAAGGGAAGGTCAGCACACACTACAGGGAAAGTCAGCACAACTGGACTAAACAAAAGGTAAGACATTTCCTGAATACAATCAAACACTTCGAGGGACAGAGTAGCAGGGGCAGGGGTCTGGGGACCATGCTTTCAGGGGACATCTAGGTCAACCGGCATAACAAAGTTTATTAAGAAAATGTTCTGCATCCTACTTTGGTGAGTGGCATTTCGGGTTTTAAAAGCTAGCAAGTGGCCATCTAAGATGCATAAATTGGTTCCAACCCACCTGGAGTAAAGGAAAATGAAGAACACCATAGACACAAGGAAAGTATTAGACCAAGAGACAGAATGGGCCACATAAACCAGAGACTCTATCAGCCTGAGACCAGAAGAACTAGATGGTGCCCAGCTACCACCAATGACCACCCTGTCAGGGAACACAATAGAGAGTCCCTGATGGAGCAGGAGAAAGGTGGAGTGCAGAACTCAAATTCTAGTAAAAAGGCCACACTTAATGGTCAGAGACTGGAGGAATCCCAGAAAGCATGGCCCCTGGACTCTCTGTCAACCCAGAACAAAAACAATTCCACAAGTCTTCCAGGAAATTGATAGTTTGTGCTTCTGAAAAATCTAAATATTATATAATTATCCATTATATTTCACAATTCATTTACTGTAATTGTGACTTCTACTTCCACTCGTGAAGAACTAACCACTAGAAAAACTGCCCCCCAACCATAAATAACTAGAAAACTGGACAAAATATATGAACCAACTAATTTTCAGACACTTGGCAATAGGCATCACAGAACTGTAATCCCTGACAGATGGGAAACAAATCAAGTGAGCTCCATGATCACAAAAAGATGAAACCCAAACAGATCCCAGTTGCTTCACTGCACTGAGAGCACTGAAACTGGTACTTGGGGAGCCAAATAAGAAAGAGGTAGAGGGAGCACATGAGCACGAGCGTTTAAGAGTGCCCTCTGGAGATCTACGAAGGGGTCCCCCTCCATTCTTTGGTTGTATAATAATAAGTACGTGTATGAGGTAAGACTACAGAGGCTGGGGAAAGATTCACTGGAAAGCAATAAGCTGAACAATTCCCAGAGCTCAGATAGGTTAGTGAATAATTTACACTTTCACTAGCTAGAGTGGAGAGAGCTCATAATATATGGGGCATCAGTTCAAGGTCTCATAAGGATATTGCCTTAACTGTAGAGATAAATTAATCCTAGGTTTAGGGATGCTTTGGACTTGCCCTAAAAAAAGATTAAAAGTCAGCCTCAAAAGGATTAAACTAATTCCAAGAAACTTAACTGTATACTACAAAAAAAACCCAATACTCTAGCAGAATACAGCAAAACCCAGAAACTAACAACATTACATCCATAACGTATTTAAAAAAAAAAAACCAAATCAGCTGCCGTTGAGTTGATCACAACTCACAGTGACCCTACAGGACAGAGAAGAACTGCCCCATATGGTTTCCAAGGAGCACCTGGTGGATTCAAATGCCAGCCTTTCGTTTAGCAGCCACAGCTCTTAACCACTACACCACCAGGGTTTCCTCATAATATATAGCATCCATTAAAAAAATTACCAGAAATGCAACCAAGCAGGAAAATATGACCCATAATTAAAAGAAAAATCCATTACTAGAAACAGAGGAAGAAATGACAGAGATAGTGGTATTAGCACATAAGAATGTTAAAACATGAATATAAATATGTTTCATATACTTAAGACAGAAAAATACTTGTACAGAATAGGGATGAGGAAAGAAATGGAAAATACATACATAGAGAGAGATAGATATCTAGATAAATCAAGAGAGAGACTGATAAATTGTCAACTTTAGATA
Source organism: Trichechus manatus latirostris (assembly GCF_000243295.1). Taxonomy (NCBI): domain Eukaryota; kingdom Metazoa; phylum Chordata; class Mammalia; order Sirenia; family Trichechidae; genus Trichechus; species Trichechus manatus. The sequence continues at coordinate 2,604,746 of NW_004444076.1, forward strand.
AAACACTAACAACTAATACAAAGGTGTATAGTTAATAAGCCAATAGTGGAGCTAACTGGAATCATAATAAAGACTTGATCCAAAAAATGACAGAAGGAAAAAATAGAGAGTAAAAATAGAAAGCAAATAGCAAGAAAATAGGTTTAAGCTCTAGCATACTGATGATTACATTACATGTAAATAGGTTAAACTCTCCAATCAAAAGGCAGAGATTGATGGTATGTTATTAGTTTCCTAGGGCTGCTGCATCAATGTACCAATCAATGTACCAATCAATGTACCATCAATGTACCACAAACTGGTACATATATTAAAACAACAGAAATGTATTTTCTCACAGATCTGGAAGCTAGAAGTTTGAAATCAAGATTAGTTCCCTCTGGAGGGCTCCGAGGGGTAGTCTGTCCCCTGCCTCTCTCCTAGCTTCTGGTGGAGGTTCCTAGAATACTTGCTGTTCCTTGGCTTGTAAATGTATCACTCTAATCTCTGCCTCCATTATCACATAGCAGTCTTCCCTGTGTGTGTCTGTGTCTCTTCTCCTCTATTCAAAAGGACACCAGTCATACTGGATTAGGGCCTACCCTATTCCACTATGATCTCACCCTAACTAATTACATCTGCAACACTCTGTTTACAAATAAATTCACAGTTATAGGTACCAGGGGTTAGGACTCGAACATACCCTCTTGGGGGGCAAAATCAACCATAACAGATGGATTGAATTTTTAAAAAAGCAAGATCCAACTATATGGTGTGTATAAGAAATGGAATTTATATATAAAGATGCAGTCCAAATTCCCTATACACTTTGAATATTTTTAGGACATAGGATATATCTAATCCAACTTGTATCTCCAGTACCCAGTTCAGTACTAGTATTCAGAATCTACTAAAACTATTCATTGAAAGAGTAATTTTATTGAAAACTTCTTACTTCATAAGACATACAAGGATACTTCAGGAAAGCCCCCAGTGAAATTATCCCATTCTACAAATTAATAGAGTCATTAAAAGGGGCTTTATGACAACGGCACAAAGAAATTAAGCTTTTATTTTAAAAGGACTTTGCATGCCTCTTTTTTGTTTCATGTCTAATATATCTGCTTCATCTGAATATCCCAGAACTCAGATGATCTTCTAAGTTAGAGGTCAGCACACTTTTTCTCTTAGGGTCAGACAGGAAATATTTCATGATTTGCAGATCATGTGGTCTATGTAGCAATTACTCAACTCTGCCATTGTAGCACAAAAGCAGCCACAAGACTATACATAAATGAAAGGCGTGGTGTGCTTCAGTAAAACTTTATTTACAGAAATGAGTAAACCCATTGCCTTTAAGTCGATTCCGACTCATGGCAACCCCACAAGGCAGAGTAAAACTTCCCCATAGGGTTGTCTTGACTATAATCTTTATTGAAGCAGATCACCAGGTCTTTCTTCCTCAGTGCAACTGTGTGGGTTCACACCACCAACCTTTATGTTAGTAGTCAAGTACAAACCACTCATGATACCAGAGACCTTGCAGAAGCCAGTAGTGGGCCATATTTAGTACATGAACTGCAGATGGCTGAGCCCTGTTCTAAGCAGAGGATAATTTTTCAAAGTCTCTGTGGCTAAGTATTATCTACTCTTTAAACTGTACATTTATCACTAGTCTAGAAAGCTTTGATCAGACCCAGTAATAGATGCACACATCTTTTTATTTATATGAACCCTGTATCTACTTTTCTTGGATGATGCAAACAGAAAAGACAAGATCTCAGACACTGACAGGTAATTTACTTCCTATAGCCAAGCTCTTCAATGCTCTTTCATGCTTTTACTGTATTGTCACAGCCAATACAGCTAGTGAACTTTGAAAACAATCCTAAAATGTAAGTGCCCAATGTTACCACTGTCAGTTCCTATCATCTTCAGTAGGATTGAAGGTGTGAACTATGAAATTAATTATATTCAGGACATATAATACACATGGTTAAAATCGTTCAATGTGATTTTTCTAAAATATCTTGTTTTTTAGCTTTGTGCTCAGAACGTCACAACTTCCTTTCCCACCTTTTTATAATTTCTCTTATCATCTTATGCTTTCAAATAACAACAACGTATTCTTTATTCGTCTACTCTTCATGGCTTTCTATCTAAACATTCTTCCAATATAAGGATTTGAGGATTCAGTATAGATAGATGGTCACTAAAAGTCAAAACTGCCCACTATGTCAATTAAATAGCATGTCTTCTATTTAAGCCAATTTTTTTTTCACTCAGGGAAAATGATACAACCTATAAGGGAAAACCATGCGTTTGTTGTTAACATATCTGTCTGACGTAGAGATAAGGAGTTCAGGCTTTAGATTCAAATCTTGATTCTGCTTGCTGGTTGCATTATAACACTGGGCAAGTTATTTATTACCTAAGACTCTGTTTTCTAGTCTTCTATATAAAAACATTTATCTGACCTATAGGGTCACTATGAGTTGGAATAGACAACAGCAATGAGTTTGGTTTTTTGGTTTTATGTAAAAACAAGGTATACCTCATTAAGCATAATGTGAGATTAAATGAGACAAATGTATGGAAAGCTTAGTACAAATCTGTTTCATAATGCACACTCAATAAATATTGGAGCCCTGGTATAAAATACTGTTTTTATTTCATTGCTTAAAACATATTAAGTGCTCGATAAGTGAAAAATACTCTCTGATTCACTTTCTCGCTCTCTCTCTATATAGATATGTATATACGTATGTATATATATGTATGTATGTATATATATGTATGTCCACAACTCATATCTTACCAATTCTATCTCCAGAGTCCATTACAGTGCCTGGTAACTACTAGGTACTCAAAATGTTCTTTGTTGAAATGTAATTGAAATGAATTAAGTCTCTACATATGAGACACATTTATCAACACTGTGATGACTTTGCCTTGTTGTTACATTCTTTGTCAATGCCTCTAACACAAGAGGGTTATTTGAAATCCCCAACTTGATTCCTATAAAAAAGAAAAGTTAAATTTTTTATACTACAGTGTGGTAGGTTCTTTATGTATGTTATCTCATATGATTTACATAAATTGAGTTTAATACTCAAATCTGTGAGTTAGGTGCTATAATTCCAATTTAGAAATGAAAAAAGTAAGTTTAAGAGAAGTTAGACCAGCTACCATACAGCAGACCTGGGTTGAAACTTAGGCTGGATATGCTTTGGAACTCACATTTTTAATCGTTGTGCTATTATAGGAGACCTGGTAGCATGTTGGTTAAGAGCTCAATTGCTAACCAAAAAGTTGGCAGTTCAAATTCACCAGCCACTCTTTGGAAACGCTATGGGGCAGTTCTATTCTGTCCTATAGGGTCGCTAAGAATTGGAATCGACTTGATGGCAACAGATTTTTTGGTCTGGTGCTATTATAGCTGTCATAAAAAGTACACATTCCTACAAATTATCAATGACCCTTACTAGAAAGGGAAGAAAAAGTTCATATTTATCACGCATCTAAAATATCTAATTTATTAGGTGTCATGACAATATTTGATGTAGATACGATCATTTATATTTTTAAGATGAAGAAACTGAGGCTTGTCCAAGATAATACATTACTTTCTTCAGAGGGGGAAAAAAAACCCCACAAAGAACAGCTTCTTTTATTCTCTGTTATGTTGAAAGTTAGCCGCTAAAGCAAGTTGACTCTGTACACAGTCAGGCATTTGGCCAAAGCAATAAAGGCTTCATGCCACAGACATGGTTGAAGCATTGAAAACATGCCCTTCCCAAATTTTATGATAACACATAAAGATTGCTGGGTGGAACAGCTGTACTGAGAAATCCCAGGGCCAAATACTTCAACAGAAAATATAATTGGAGGATCATAAGAGAGGAAATGGGACATATATTGAGTGCTTATCATGTGCTGGATACATGCAATCATCGACTCATTAGATCTCACACGATATGTAAGGTAGACTTTAATCCTTCAGCTTACCAATGAGGGAACTGAAATTTAAAGAGGCTATATAACTTGCCTCAGGTCCCTCAGCTAGTAAACAATAGGCTCATCTTCTGAATCCATTCTTTCACTAAAACACCATAAACAAAGTTTTAAATAGACAATATAAATATTTATGATAAAGCTGAAGAGAGGGTTTCTTACCCCCTCCCTCCAAGAAGAGAGTGTAAATTCTTACAGGGAAGAGGAAATCCCCTCTTTCCTAGTAATAACACAATTTTTCTCATGCATGTTACAGCTGCTTGATATACACAACCCATTAACAGACTTTAATATTCAACAATTCCACAGCTCTGAGCTGCCTCTTACTTACATACAAGTTACATATGGTGAAGAAAGGTGTATTTTTTTTAACTTCATAAGTACTTCAAATCCCTATGAAAACCTGAAGTGCTATTCATTTAAAAGGGGGAAAATAAGCTATGTAATTACATTTTCAAAATCAACCCTCTCCAAGGAACCTCCCTAGTATCCCCCAATTGGAAATAAAGGAAGCAGTACAGTAATAGTAGGAAGCTTAGAGTCAGACAGACAGACGGATGTGGGTCTACATTCTGGTACACTAATGGTAAGGTGGTTAAGAGCTCGGCTGCTAACCAAAAGGCTGGCAGTTCGAATCCACTAGCCACTGGTGGAAACTCTACGGGGCAGTTCTATCCTGGCCTATACGGTCACTACTCAACTCAATGGCAACAAGTTTAATGGGTGATTGTGTGATTTTTAAATTCCTTATCCATATAGGACTGTTGGAGAATAGTGTTACAGTGAAAATAAAGTGCCCATCACAGTGTCTTGCACGTAGTAGGAACGCAGAAAACATTAATTCTCCTTTGTACCACTATGATAAACAAATGACAGAGATTTGTTTTTTTTTAATTAGTATTAATAACATATATATCTATCCTCTCCCACAAGAGTATCAATTTCTGGCAACCAGTGGCTGAATCTTAATCACTTATCAGGTCCCTACATTATATGTGCGTTAAGGGTGTTCAAGGAATTATTAGTGAATTGAAATTACAGGCAGTAGGCTCCTGGGCCACAATGAAGGAACCAAAGCCCAAAGCAAAATACTGGACACAGCTAGCAGGTGCTAGTTAAAGCTGCTTTAGTATTACGTGTGCAGGGCAGTGGAGGAAGGGCATCTAGTGGTCCATCTTATGGGAGGCTAGCTGATGGAAAAATGTGCCCACAGCACCTCAAGTCAATCCTCACACTTTCCATTCTGGCTGCTTTACAAATCCAGTTGCCCACTTATGTCCAAAGGACCAAAGTCTCTTAATAGTTTTAGACCTAAGAAGGTCAGTGAGGTAGGACTAATTAATTATACTGGTTCTTTCAGCCCTTGTTTCAGTTCATTAAAAGGAAACAAAATGATGTTCTATTTTACTGTAGTGGTACTTCATTATTTGTAGATAAAAATTTCAGGAAACATGGTTCTCCTTCAAGACTAAACCAAACCAAACAAGAAACAAAAACAAACATGCAACCTACAAAATCTTCTACACGAGCATATTGTTGCTGTGTGCCGTCAAGTCGATTCCAACTCATAGTGACCCTACAAGACAGAGTAGAACTGCCCCGCGGGGATTCCAAGATGTAGTCTTTACTGAAGCAGACTGCCACATCTTCTCCCACGGAGCAGCTGGTGAGTTCGAACCAAAGATCTTTTGGTTAGCAGCTGAGAGCTTAACCATTAAATCACCAGGGCTCCTTCCACCAGCAAAGCAACTTCAATTATTCTGCTGTTGAGACTTGACATACTACTTCGAGTAAGATCAATTAGGAATTCTTTATTTATGGATTGAACATGTTCTACCAATCCCCTCTATCTCCAAAAAAAAAAAGGTGGGGGGTGTCATGGTTTGAATTATGTCCCCCAAAAAATGTATGTATCAATTTGGCTAGGCCATGACTCCTGGTACTGTGTGATTTTCCTGTATGTTGTAAACCTGCCTCTATGATGTTAATAACGGAGGGTGGGTGGCAGTTGTGTTAGTAAGGCAGGACCTGATCTGCAAGACTGGATTGTGTCCTGAGGCAATCTCTTGAGATATAAAAGACAGAAGTGAGCAGTGAGACAGGGGGACATCATACCATCAAGAAAGCACTGCCAGGAACAGAGCGCGTCCTTTGGACCGGAGTCCCTGCGCAAAGAAGCTCCTAGTCTGGGGGAACATTGATGAGAAGGCCAACAGAGAGAGAAAGACTTCCACTGGAGCTGACACCATGAATTTGGACTTTTAGCCTACTTTTGACTATGAGGAAATGAACTTCTCTTCATTAAAACCATCCACTTGTGGTATTTCTGTTATGGCAGCACTAGATGACTAAGATGGGGAATAAATAATATTCCTATATTCTCATGGTGAGCTCAGCTGGTTATCTACTATAAAAGTCCTCATAATCTCTATTAAAATTCTCTATTATAACTTAGATAATTTTTATAAATATCCTCTAAATCTCTATGAGAAGAGAATATCTCCTTCATGATATATGAGGAAGACTTATTCCATTTCCTTTCCACTAGTCTCTGGCTTTTTACTGTTATAAAGAAATCTCAGTTTTATGAAAAAAAAGGAAGTCATTTTGAGAAATCAAAATATTCTAAAATGGCTTTATGTTAAAATGCTAGAAGAAAGTCTGAATTTTCCTGCCTTCTTGTTAGGTAACACACCTTTGAGATTTAACTCAGAGGATTTTAAGAGGTAATTTGTGTAAAGTATGGTTACGTTTAAATTAATCTGATAAAATGTAAATGGGGACCCAGCAAAGAGGAGGCAATTAATAACTTACATTCAGATTCCCACTGTAAAAAAAAGTGCATTGAAGTATTGTCTGATAATGATTGGATTCAATCCAAGTAGAATTTTAAAAATTCCAAAAGCATCTGAAGTGTGTTAGCAAATTCACAGCTTTATAATAACACCGCAATTTCAGTTTGCTTTATATTTCACAAAATATTTATGCTGGAATACACATGCAGATTCTAATTGCTCATAACAAAGAAAGGTTCCTGAGAAGGTCTATTTGCTTGCAAAAAGCTGTGAAGATTTGGTATCACATGAAATTTATTTTTAATAAACAGAGACAGAATGTGTAAATTAGCTTTTGGTGTTTTTGCCCTGTAGCAGAACCAAAATTATGGAAACCTAAAAATTACAGTTTTAACTTCCCATGAACTCTCCTTGCATTGCTCTAATTTGTGGTTGCTTAGAAATATTACACACAGAGAACTGATTGTTTCCAGATGCTACTAGTCAAAACTCACTTTATGCTTTTGATTTTAGTCTATTCTGTTTAATAGCGTTATAAATACGTTTCCCTAAAAGGTCATAAATGTACAAATCAAGTTCTGGTAGCAATGTATCTTGGGAATATATTCTTATTAATATGTAAAAAGCCTTTCCTGTGTTATGCTTCCATTGGTTTAACTAATACAAACTTAATTCTGAATGACTCCAGCAATTACTATCATTTATGCGCAAGATTTAGTTCACTAATTTCCATCTATGTTTCTGATTCAGTACTTTTGATAGCACTAAGTCCTTCACATTCATTCGCCAAAGGTTTATTGAGAGAGACACTTTAACTCATTTCTAATTATTCAGTAACTTACTGAATACTTAGACGATAGCAAAAGATGAAACCTCAAGAGTTACTGGCATGCTTGAATAATGACCTTAGCTAGTAACTACAGACTCCACTTGCAGAAAAACAGCTGAAGGAAAAAAAAGAGAGAAGTAACTGAGGCCTCATTGTGAACTAGCAGCAGCTGTGGAGAAGAACCATACAAGACAAATCTTCAGATTGTGTCTCACTGATTATTTTGATAGTCCCTAAAATGGCACTTAATTTCTCTAAACTTTTATTTTTTCATTAGGAAAGAAGCATAACAAAAAATATCTATTAAGGTAGTTGTAAGAAAAAACTCGAGAACACTAAGTATGTGGAGCGGAGGGCAAGCTTTGCTTGTCAAATATTGTCAGAAAGTAAATAATAGTTGAATTATCACATGGTCAATAAATTTAAAAAACTGCTTTTAACTTTTATTTTCTACAGGATGTATTTTTTTTAATTCCTTAAAACCCTCAGATACACAAAAATACTTCAGTTATTCCTCACAACAACCTTCTCTGATTCTGTAAGGTTTGAACAACAACCACCACATATGTATATATATATATACGTATATACACATATATCTAATCCATTAAATCATTCTTAATCAAGATCAAAAGTAACCCTGGATCTAATCTCACAATATAGATCTAAGAAAGGGAACCACACACATGATAATTTCCTTATTTCTACATTGTGAAAATTTACATCAAAAGGTCCCTTGAGCTTCATGATTCTTCTGAAGAACACCTTTTCTCCATATTGATAAGCTCCTCCTGTTTATTTACCCTTCCTCATAGGCAGAAAATGATCCTTTGCTTCAGTGACACTTCACCTAACTGGGTCAAATCCCAAATGGCTAGTGTGATGTTCTGCATCTGAAATTACTTGTTTTATGAGGAAGAGGATATATCTAAGCCTAATCTCTCAATCTTTCTTGGGTGTTCTTCAGATCCCTTCAACATGCCCAGAAGTGGAATCAGAGAGCTTTCACTTAAAGCCTTCTCCTCCTACTATTCTCCTTGACTCAATACCACTGTAATCTACCTACCCAATTTATCCTCTTCAGAATAATCCTTGATTATTTCCCTCTATAATCTATGATGTTAATTGCTCTCCTAGTCTAATGGGTTTTATCTTCTGAAGAAATTCTGAAATTGTCATTTTTTTGGACATTTTCTTATAACCATTACCTTCGTTTAGTTCCCATCTACTCTGGCAACACCCTCCAAACTCATCTTTCTGCCTACAATCCCTTCCCATCTTCATTTTATTCCCTACAAAGTGTAGAACTGGTAACAACATAAAACTACATCAAACCCTTTACTGGATGCCTCTCTGACTTCCCCAGACAAAAGAATCACCATTCTTTTCAAGTCACCCACAGCAATCTTACACATTTCCATTATAACATTTTTCATAGTGGACTGTTATTAATTGTGTGCATAATTGTCTAAAAAGACTATGAGATTCTCAAATGAAGGAACTTTGTCTTTGTTTTCTTAGTGTTTGAAATAGTATCTATCGCATGATACTTGACATATGTTTGCTGAATGAATGAATGAGTGAATAAGTGACTGTTATAATGACTGGGTAGCTTTTGTTTGCCAATTGATTCTTTGAAAACATGCATTATACGGCACTTACCAAGTGACAGTGCTGCTTGGTCTGGTGAGAGGACACACTGTGTTAATATCATTTTTATATATTCTTTTGTCTTATGTAAATATACAAGATGGCCATTCAACAAAACATTTAAAATCAGAATTTTTTATGTGCAGATCTTTCTATTTATAGATCAAATATTAAAATTGTTGTTTTATGACTTAATCTTGCTTTATATTCACCTACAAGTTGCCTTTGGAAGAGCTAGTGGAGTAATTCTTTTTTTAAAATACAGATTAGTCACCTATATTTAAATACTGATAATCATTAAGGCCAGACATTTGCTACCTAAAACAGTTTTTCTACCCTCAGATTCTTATTTATGTAATGTATTTACCTTTAGGTTGGCTTACTCATTTTTATTATAGATTACCATGCACATGGTTTGTGACCACAATGTGCCCTCCTTGCTTGTTAGGCACATTAATGCAGAGCCTTTTGTTGGGTATAACCTAATTAATTTATCTTGTTCAGTGCCTTGTTTGCGATTATTTTCATAATTGCTATTTCATAGGAACTTGACCCATTTGACTTTTAAATAAGCTTTTTGTACTATGTTGATGTCTCCATTTTCTCCACCTAATAAGATATTGATAAAATTTAAGGTCAGGAAGAAAATAGCTATATTAATCAATGTTTTCACAAATTATTCATTGTAAATTTAGCTGAAGTACCCCCAATCTTTTATTTGGAGACTAAAAAATTCACTTCTATGAGGCTTTAACTCTCTCATTTTAACTCTGATTAGCATGACAAAAAATAAATCACTACTTGCTAATATTTTATCACCCATATTAATCCTTGCTGAGTAAAGGAGATTAAGAATAGGCTTGTTATTAATCCTAACACAAATACTATGGACAGAAGCAGTTTGGCGGGGGGTGGTGGTGAATAATTAGAAACAAATTTTGGGAAAGTCATTTTTGCAAAGTAGGATCAGATTGACCTTAAAGGAGAAAAAGAAACTTGCTCTATGAATGACATCACCAAAGAGAGAACAGGATTTAAAGAATTAGGGAGTTTAATTTTGTATGCTCATCAAATTGAGGACTTCACTTGTGTCAATATTTGCTTGTATCCTAGAAAACGCCATTTCTGACAACTTCCATAAGCCCAAGAAATACTAGTCCAAAATGCAACTCTACATATATGTATTCTTGATTATTTTCTTTCTGCATTCCCTCTCCTTATAAAAACAGCTTCAAGCATCCCATAATGAAAACAAGAAACCTAAAACAAAATAAAATAAAACTCTTTGGTCACCACTGGAGGCAGCTAAGGCACTAACCATTTACTATGATCATTGGTAATTATAAAGAAAGAATTAAGCATTTATCCTCTCCCATGTACAAACTAATAACCTTATTTGAGAAAAAATTACTTTCAGAAAATTTCAATATGTAGACAAAAAGAATTAGAAAATCCCCAATCAGCAATCCCTACTGAAAAAACTGAATACGGAAACAATCATCAATAGATGCAAAATGCCTTTAGGAAAAAGGATTAATAAGGAACTTTATAACGAGAGGGACAGGCTGACAAAACCTCTACTGCTGATCAGTATTCACATAATCAAAACTATAACAATCAGACATATGTGCCTCCTGATATAATGCAAAATGAAGTACATAGCACCACCTACGAAGTATCTGTGCCAAAGGCCAAAGTTGTGTCCAAATCTAACACAACTTGTGTACTTATTTTCCAATTCATGGAAATATTAAGAATAGAGATCAATTTAAACACCTCGAGGAAGTGATTCTATAAAGAAGCAGACCTCATTATCAGTGAGTCATTGCCTCCAAGAGACAGAAAGAGAAAACACAAACTATTCTTGATTAAAGAAAATTTAAAAGTCACAGAAGCAAATGTAAGATGTGGATCTTGCTTGGATCCAAATTTGAACAAACAAACTATAAAATGACATTTTGCAACAATAAGGGATATTTGAATATAGGTGGAATATTGAGTGATATTAAATTTCAGCCTTAAGTGCTTATATGATTAAATTAAAAAGGCAGCATCTTTAGACACACACAATCCCCCAAATACATAAGTTGGTAAGGAGAACATGGGCTGGCCTCCAGGCCTTACTTTCCCCTCACTTTGTGTAGAGAATAGCCTGTATGAGCATAAAAGCCATTTTACAGGGCACTTCTATCAGGAGTCCCAGTAAGAGAGAATAGCGAGAGAGGTGTTATTCAAAAAAAGTTCATTGAGAAATCTTCATACTTGAAATATAGAAGTTCACAGATTTATAACACTTAAGGCTCAAAGAGATTTATTTTTAAAAACCCAACCTAGACTCACTATAATAAAACTACAGAATACCAAAGATATAGAGGTCTTAAAAATAAACCAGAGAGAAAAGATAGATCATAATTAAAAAGACAGGAAAGAAAGAAAAGACCAAAATGGATGTCAGAAGACACTCTGAAACTTACTCTTGAACATAGAGTAGGTAAAGCGAAAGGAAGAAATGATGAAAAGAGCTGAACAGAAGATTTCAAAGGGCAGCTCGAGAAGACCAAGTATTATGATGAAATATGAAGATAAATTGATACTTCCTTACAATTTGTAGTTGTTGTTAGGTGCTGTCGAGTCAGTTCCGACTAATAGCAATCCTATGTACAACAGAACGAAACACTGCCCGTTCCTGCACCATCCTCACAATCCTTGTTATGCTAAAGCCCACTGTTAGAGCTACTGTGTCAATCCATCTCATTGAGGGTCTTCCTCTTTTTTGATGACCTTCTACTTTACCAAGCATGATGTCCTTCTCCAGGGACTGATCCCTCCTGATAATGTCCAAAGTATGTGAGATGTAGTCTCGCCATCCTTACTTCTAAGGAGCATTCTGGTCATACTTCTTCCAAGACAGATTTGTTAGTTCTTTTGGCAGTCCATGGTATATTCAATATTCTTCTCTAACACCACAATTCAAAGGTGTCTGTTCTTCGGTCTTCCTTATTCATTGTCCAGCTTTCACATGCATGTGAGGTGATTGAAAATACCAAGGCTTGGGTCTGGCGCACCTTAGTCTTCAAGGTGACATATTTGCTTTTAACACTTTAAAGAGGTCTTTTGCAGCAGATTTGCCAAATGCAATGGGTCTCCTTACAATTTAGTGACAATAAAAAAAAGATACCATATAAAACATCTAACAGAATATCTGCTAGTTGAAAGAAGCTCAATAAACACTATTTTCCTCCTTCCCTCTAAAATGCTAATGAACCAGTATATCATTTTCTTTGGTTATTAAGGAACCTTCTCTGGCTAACTTAATCAAAAAGAGAGTTTATTGGAGGAGAAAATTTATATGTGGGAGAGCTCACAGGATAAAAGAATGAGGCATGGAAAAGGCAGCTGCTGCTGAAATGATTAAATTCTAACAGAATTTAGATTTAGAGGGAAGCATCTGGCAGAGGGGGCAGGTTATAGCCTGTGGGGTTCCTTCAGCTTCTAGAGTATGGGGGTAGACATCTTGATTTACAGTCACATCAGAATTGCCCTCAGTGGGAGACAGGTGACTCCCCAGAAGAAAATTTACTGCGATTAGGAAGAGAAAAATGAATGTTGGGCAGCCAAACAGACAAGAAATATCTACTGTAACATGTTTGGCTAAAAGCAAACATGATATGGAGTAGAATTCACAGACTCCCACAAATCACCTTTTCTGCTAGATATCCATTTAACTCTCCCTAATCTAATTATTCCCCACTGTATAGATGTGTACAATGGTGCCAGTTCTCTTTCCTCAAACTAGTCCTTTTAGTGTATAGAAATATTGGTAAAACTACCAAACAGCTCTCATCAAACGAGTGCCTTCCTTTTAGAAATGACCAAATAGGTATCAGGCCAGTCTCTAATAACGGGACTACTTTTCCAGCTGTCTTCTCAATCCTGTGCCAGTACATAACCTGTACTTACTGCTGATGACTAAATTACCCAAGATTATGCCATTAGTTTAAAATTGGACTAAGCAGGAAGTAATTAGGAGAGAGGCTCCTGTCAAACAGGTTCCTAAATTATTAAGTGATATGAGGCTTCCTGCCTTTCTCTCTCCACTCAGGGTATGGGTATGTTATCTATTGCAGGTCCTGCACTTGGCTATAGGTGTGAGACTTCATCCTACAGATTTTGTTGTATCACAGCCACTTCTCTTTAAAGGCTAATACAGCTTTTTATAATGGATTTAGCACATTTACAAAACATCTGTGCCTTAGTGATGACATCACTAAAAAGCCCCATATTCCACCTGAAATAAGTCTATTGGCTTTAAATGCAAACACAAAAATGCTTACAACCTCTCTCCTTCCTCTGTTGCTGTTGTTGGGTGCTGTCAATTTGGTTCTGACTCATAGTGCCCCTACGTACAACAGAATGAAACACCGCCCGGTCCTGCACCATCCTCACAATCGTTGCTAGGCTCGAACCCACTGTTGCAGCCACTGTGTCAATCCATCTCATTGACGGTCTCCCTCTTTTTCGCTGACCCTCTACTTTACTAAGCATGATGTCCTTCTCCAGGGGCTGGTCCCTTCTGATTGCATATCTGCCTCTAACTACATACAATTGATACCATATACTGCGAATGTATCTCATAAATATTTCCAATATCCACGTGTTATTCTACTGCCTGAGTTAAGTCTGCCATATGACACTAGGATTACAGCATCTCCTTGGTCTCCCTGCCTTTCGTCTTACCCTCCTCCCATCTGTCCTCCATTTTGCTGCCAAAATAGCATTTATACCATGGAACTCTGACCATGCTGCCTCCTACCTGATTCTTGTCCATATCCCCCTTTACCTTTGGTGTAATCCTTAATTCACAAAACAGGGCCCTTTGTGATCTGACCTTGACACACCTATTTCATCTTCCTTCACTCTACCACATTTTAGTAAGTTGTTCTCTCAGCTTGGCCTGTTCTACTTTTTATCTACATGGAAAACTTCACATTTCATCACAATGTCCACTTTCTCTGAGAAGTCTTCCCTGACCATATAGATTTCCTCACCTTTTACAGACACACCCTAAAGTAACTCCCAGTAATTCCTGCCTCATATCATCCATACCTCTGTGCAATACGCTTCCCTTGAGTCTGGGCAGAACTGACAGTGACTGCCTTCTAATGAACAGAATAAGCCGAAAGTGATGGGATGTAACACACCTGATTAGGTTATGTGATACAGCAAAGACAATGGGATATCATTCCCATTATTACCTTATATAAGACTCTGTCTTAGAAGACTGGAATGAGATATTATTTTGCTGGCCTTGAAGAAGCACACAGCCATGTTGTAAACTGCCTGTGGAGAGGGCTATGTGGCAGGGAACTGCGGGCAGCCTCTATGACTTGAGGGCAGCCTCCAGCCAACAGGCAAAAAACTGGGGCCCTCAGTCATACAACCACAAGGAAATGAATTCTGTCAAAAACCTGAGGAAGCTTGGAAGTTAATCTTTACCCAGTTGAATCTGATTAGACTATAGTCCTGGATGATACCTGGATTGCAGCTGGTGAGACCCTGAAACAGAGAACCCAAGGAGGCTAAGCATGAACTCCTGACCCAAAGAAACAGAGAGATAATAAATGTGTGATGTTTCAAGCCACTGAATCTGTGGTAATTTGTTACACAACACAGAAAATGAATATACTCAGCAACCCAAGATACTTTCTACTGGCTGCTACTGCATTTTTTCACATACCTCCATCAAGCAACTTAAATTTTCATACTCAAATTTCTTCCCAATATTTCTGCCTAACCTATATGAAATTTTAAGAGCAGTTAATGTGTTTTTTAAATCTTGTATCTCCAGCATCTAGTATAGGAACTACCAAGTGACTGTTGAACCAAGCAAGGAACAAAACCCTTTGCCACCGAGTTGATGACAACAAAGAACAAAACGAATGTGTAAAATTGAAAGAACATTAGAAAACTTATTGAAAGCATTTTGCCACTGAGCATGCAGTTTCCTTTCAATTCTAATAATCTGAATCTTGAGAAACTGAATATGGGAATGTTGAATGGGGCTGTTATTTATTGAGTGGCTATTACGTATTTGGTGCTGACCTAATAGATCTGAAAAATGCAGTTGATAGAAGATCCTTTCATATTTTTTGTGTTTTATATAGAAAATATGAGCTCTACACAGGAAATACTAGTTGGACAAGGGTTTTCAAAAGGCATTAGAACTGTCAGCTTTGAAAAATTAAACAAGCTGCCCTAGAGATGTTTAAGCTGAGACTGCAGACCCTCCTATTTGAATATTTGTTTAGAAAAGGATTTGAATATTGAACTTGGTGATCTCTGAGGTCGCTTTCAGTTCTAAGATTCCATGATACTTAAAAAAAAAAATTACAATTTCGAAATCATTATTTTGTGGCAGTATAAAGAATTATAGTCAATAATATGGTATCTGTATTACAAAAAATAAAATATACTGGAAAGCTAAGTCTTAAATGTAGTCTTGTAGCTATGTTCTTTTAAATAATAAAGCTTCTGCCCATAAAACTCAGTACATATAGTTGCAGTGAAATTTTGAAGGAACTGGGTGCTGATTTTGAGTTCTGTATTACTGCAATGACTTCAGGAGCCACAAGGTGGCAGAGTGTAGGCACAGTGTTTCTAATTCACAAGACTTTAAAACAGGAGTTACCATACCTTCAAAGGCAGCTTTAAATGAGACTTTGGATTCTTCCATGTTTCCATTATGCCAGGTGCAGGGATTGGATGGAGGAAATGAAATGTATATTTAGAGGCTCTTAGGGAGATAACAGTATATGAAGTAGTGGATATTTAAAGACAAAACTATTCATGGATACAATTTCTAATTTGCATTTGCATGTGACCCCAAAACTATTACAGCCCACCCTGA
>NW_004444076.1:2621295-2625190 GCF_000243295.1 Trichechus manatus latirostris
TCAGTCAACCAAATAGTATGCAGAAGGTGTATGGTACCTTCTTTGGGGGAAGCAGTAGACTCCAAGTCCAAGAGAGCCAGGACTCTTTTGTAATAACCATTGTATCTCCAAGGCCTAGAACCATGCTTGATACATAATTGTTGTTGTTAGGTGCTGTCAAGTCCGTTGTGACTCATAGAGACCCTATAGGACAGAGTAGGACTGACCCATAGGGTTTCTAAGGAGCAGCTGGTGGATTTGAGCTGCCGACCTTTTGGTTAGCAGCTATTGCTCTTAACCACTGTGCCACCAGGGCTCCATAATAGACATTCAAAAAATGTTGAGTGAATAATAAACCTTACATGTATAGTGGCCAGACTGAAAGAACTCGAGTCCATAGACAGCCCACAATCATGCCCTAAAATAATAGTTGCTCAACAAATGTTAAATTAAACAATGTTTTGTTGTTGTTAGATGCCATCGAGTCGTTTCCGACTCATGGCAACCCTATATACAACAGAACGACACATTGCCTGACACTCACAATCATTGCTATGTTTGAGTCCACTGTTGCAGCCACTGTGTCAATCCATCTCATTGACGGTCTCCCTCTTTTTCGCTGACCCTCTACTTTACTAAGCATGATGTCCTTCTCCAGGGACTGGCCCTTCCTGATAACATGTCCAAAATATGTGAGACTAAGTCTCACCATCCTTGCTTCTGAACAGCATTCTGGCTGTACTTCTTCCAAGAGAGATTTCTTCATTCTTCTGGAAGCCCATGGGATATTCAATATTCTTAGCCAACACCATAATTCAAAAGCATCAATTCTTTTTTTGTTCTTCCTTACTCATTGTCCAGCTTTCTCATGCTTGTCAGTTGATTGAAAATACCAAATACTGTGTGGTTTGGGATAAGAAAAGGTCTGTGTCAAGGTTGTATCCTTTCACCATACTTATTCAATCTGTATGCTGAGCAAATAATCTGAGCCTGCTGGACTATATAAAGAAGAACACCACAACAGGATTGGAGGAAGACTTATTAACAATCTGTGATATGCAAATGACACAACCTTGCTTGCTGAAAGCGAAGAGGACTTGAAACACTTACTGATGAAAATCAAAGACTTCTACAGCCTTTAGTACGGATTACACTGCAACATAATGGAAACAAAAATCCTCACAACTGGACCAATAAGCAACATCATGATAAACGGAGAAAATACTGAAGTAAATTAAACAGTAAGCATACCTATATAGTCCCATAATTTTCTATTTCCTATTAATGAAGTTGATATAGAGGCTCAATCAATCAAGACATATATATGTAAGTATGTACATATGTATTTCATTTATTAATTCATTTACTATTCATTTATTATTGAGCACTTATTGTGGTTGACTCTATGAGCAAACCCCAAGATATTCAATGCCTACCCCCAAGGAGTTAACTATTAGTGGCAGAGACAAAACACACAACAATAATAAGAGAAATTATTGATTTTCAACTTTTAGAAATAGTCTGTAACAAAGTACAGAAGGCATTGTTATTGTTGTATGATAGAGTGTTAATATCAACAACCTTGAAAATGTAGTATAGAAGAGAAAATGTTGAAGGAACAAGAGGATGGGATAGAGGCTAATACTGGCATCTTATGAAGTGCAGAGTTGAGAAAGCCTATTGAAAATTGATGAAACAAGAAATTCTGTAAAGAAATTTAATAATTTAATAATAAGAAGAAGAAGAAATCAAATCATAGCGGGATGTTGTGTTAACCAGTGCAGAAATTCTTTTATTTTTATTTTTTTTTGAGGTAATACATGCACATGGCAACAAATAGAAATGCTTAGTCTCCTACTATCCTCCCCTCCAATCCTTCTTTATCTCCTGACACTCGCCTGGGAATTTAAAGTGTTCATACTTTCAATTCTTTTGTAGGTTATCTTTGAACTGCTATATAATGCGTATATATTTGATCTGTCAACGTTACTATCTACTGACTTCCTTATATGAACGATGAGAATTTAAGTCACTTCTACTACTCTCTTACTCCCATTTCCTCTTCAGATGTTTGGTATGTATGAAATTAGTTTAATCCTTCTATCAGTTATCTCTGTATCTGTCAACAATTTCTTAAAGAAATTTTATTTCTTATTTCATCAATTTTCAATAGGCTTTCTCAACTCCACACTTCATAAGATGCCAGTATTAGCCACTATCCCATCCTCTTCTTCCTTCAACATCTTCTCTTCCGCCAGCTGAACATCGACTACATTTTCAAGGTTGTTGATACTAACACTCTGTCATGCAACAATAACAATGCCTTTGTACTTTGTTATAGATTATCTCTAAAAGTTGAAAATCAATACACAGCTTCTATATTGCAGTGAGTTTGTAAATATTGTTCAGTGCCTGGCCAAGAAATATGTTAACTTTATATATAATTTTTTTTTTTTCTCTACAGATTGGATGTCATGAACCTTTGATCACTCACAAAAGAATGCTCCTAGCATTAAGGTCAAATGGACTTTTTTTTCCCTCACAAACCATGCATTTAAAAGTACATTAAAATTTGTTTTTATATTTGTATTGTTTTGTATGGTTTGCTTTGTAGCTGGACTATAAAATAAAGTCTTTCTCCAGCCTCCAGAGTTTCTAACTGCATTTGTCTTTTTCTTGTACTGTTTATCTTTATCATCTGACTTTATTTACAGACTCTTGATCATATTTATTTCATGAAGTCACTGTTTCTATACTCTTATTCTACAAGCTCTGGAACTTCTTGTTTTATCTAGGTTGATTGCTCTCCAGGTCACTGGTACACCTATTATTTTGGGAATCTCCACCACCACCTCTTTCCTGCTCTTCTCAGTTGACTCTACTGTTGCAAATCTATGAATTACTCTTTCTGGGTTTACTCCCTCATCACAGTCTCATGAAACTTCCAATGCAATAGTACATGTGTGCAGGGGTGGGGGGAGGTGAGGGTGTTGATGGTGGTAAACTTTCCAAGGGCTCATACTGTTGGGATTATTTTGAGCCTATGCTGGTGCTTGATTGGTACTTCAGCTAGTTATAGATTTCTAGGTTGAAAATAATTTTCCCTCAAAATTGTGGAAACATTGCTCTTTCACTCTCTAAGTTGGAACTCATTAAACAGTAGGTAAATTAACAATAGCCCAGAAATACTTTCGCTCTTTCAATAGTTAATTTTTATTTACGACATTTGATCAACGTACGGCTTTTATGTGTCTCTGAAAATCTAAACACTAAAATTGAACATTAGCCTTATCAGCTTGAGTGGTGTGGGGATGGGGAAGGAAGCCATAACTAGGCCTAAGCTTTGTTAGCTCTTTAGACCACTGAGGCAGATTTGTCAGTTTGTTACTTTACCTGTTCAAGTAAAAAGATAATTGAGAAATCATGAATACACTTTTTAAAAGTGAATTTAGAGGTACTTTAACACCAAGAAGGTCTATCCCTTTGCCTAAGTTGACTATTTTGAATTAAAGTTTTCTTTAAAACACTCAATCTATTCTCTCTGTAATCAAAGCATAGACAAGGTCAGGTCAGAGTTTTCATTTGAAGAGGAAAGGGGAAAGTGGATAGGGAAGTGGAAATTTACTTGTTGTTTAAACTGCAGTTATTTTGAAGGAAAAAATACTACAAAGAATATAAAGCAACAATACCACCTATAACAAACACTAAAATTTTTATAAAACATCAGATATTGAATTTAATGTGATCTAGAGGGAAAAAAAAAAAAAAACCCCTAGGTGGTGCAAACAGTTAAGAGCTCTACTACTAACTGAAAGGCTGGCAGTTCAAACCCATCCAGAGGTGCATCAGAAGAAAGGCCTAGTGATTTGTTTCCAAAAGCCTCAAAAACCCTGTGGAAATGAGATACCATCTCACC
>NW_004444076.1:2626510-2669283 GCF_000243295.1 Trichechus manatus latirostris
TTGTGGGGTTGTTAACCAATGTCATAAAACTATATGTGTACTAACTGTTTAATGAGAAACTATTTGTTCTGTAAACCTTCATCTAAAGTACAATGAAAAAAAGAACAAGAAAACTAACACCACCTGTGAAGGTAATGCCACCTGTGAAGGAAAAAAAAATCCCTGTGGAGTATAGTTCTACTTTGCAACACGTGGGGTCGCCATGAGTCAGAATCAACTCGATGGCAACTGAGGGTTGTGCGTAGGGCCATCACCAGTATATTTAATTTATAAAACTTGGCACTGTGATACCTTTCCATTGGAATAAACGCTAAGTTATTACAAGTTTAATTTAACAAAAGTAAGTCATGAATTACTATGTGAGCCCCTCTTGTGTACCAGACAGTATACCTGAAAGGTTCACAAACTGTCCTTATTGGAGCCTCATAACAAGTTTGTGTCTATAAAATTATCCTTAATTTGCAGATATGGAAACTAAGGCTTGACTCAGAAAGGCTAAATAGTATGCCTAAAGTGACACAGAAATTAAATAAGAGAGTCAGGACCCCAAACCTTCCTGTTGTAACTTCCATGCTTTCTGTATTTATCACACCGCCTTCAAGTCTATGCGATCCCATATGAACACTCACAAGTTTGCTAAAATATAATTGCTATAATGAAACTTTAAATTTCTAGCTCCTCTCTTCCAAGGAAGCCTAATCACTTTGAATATATGATTAAAATTAACCTCATAACATCTTTAATCAGTTCAAACACTATGGTCTCCAGTACAACTTGAGAATCGGTAGTCTTTCCTAGATATCAAGGATAGCAATAATAATAAACTTGATAATTAAAAAAAATACATATATGACAGACACTGTTCTCATAACTTGAAAACAGCAAGTATTTTCATATGTACCAACTCATTTAACCCTCTCAAGTATCTTACCAAGCAGGCATCATTATGGTCTCCATTTTACAAATACCACTGTAATTTCTGCGGACCTCTTATCTGGAGGCCATAACATTTCACAGTCCATCTATTTTATCATTCAAATAACTGAACGCATAGGGACATGATTAAGTGGAACAAATATACCCAGAGTTTAATAATTTCATCCATCATGATTAATAGAATAAAATTTACTGAGCAACAGTCAACTTCTAAGACCAAATAACACCAAATCAGCCACAGAACATGCAAGTCGGCTGAGATATATAGACAGAAGTTAGGTGATTTAAGCAACATAATACAAGCAACAACTAGTAAAGGTAAAAACATAGCATATGCATCTCAGTAAATACATAGCTTTAGTTTATTTGCTTTAAGATTGTAATATTGAATCTGTTATTGTTGATGTATTTCAACATGAGGTATATGAGTATTAAATAAATGTAATGAATAAATCTAATAGACCCAATAGAAGCAGTCTCAATTCAACATTACAAATATTAACTCTAATCTAGAGTTACATAAATAATATGTATCATATAAGCATAATAGAGAAAGTATAAAGTAAATATAAAGACAAATACATGATGCTATTGAATACCACATCACTACTGCTGCTGTTGTCAGCTGCCGTCGAGTCCATTCTGACTCATGGCGCCCCATGTGTACAGAGTAGAACTGCACTTCATAGAGTTTTCTAGGCTGTGACCTTATCAGAAGAGATTGTCAGGACTTACTTCTGTGGAGCCTCTGGGTGGGTTTGAACCACCAGCCTTTCAGTAAATAGTCCAGCACTTGACCATTTACGTTATCCAGTCCTACTACATCACTACTCCCATTCTGGAATTCCCTTCAAGATAAAAGCTATTTTAACAATTCCATTCCCGGATCTGTGTTATTTATTTATTTCTCAACCATTTTCTCACTTGTTTAAACAACACACACACACACACATACACACGATTTTTAAATGCGGAATATTTTCTTTTTTTTTTTTTTTACTTAAAAATCCAACCAAGTTTGAAAACATATACTAACTTAATAAATAGCAGATTATTTCCTTCCATTTGACTTAGTTTCTTTAGACTTTTTCATGTAAAATACTGTTGGAGTTTAAGACAATGGATTTCTTTAGATAAAGAAGGTAAATGCGAAAACAGTAAGTGAGATTTTTGAGAATATACTGCATGCTTTCTCAAATTCTAACTTTTGCAATTTTTTAAACAAGTCATTTTTCAATGTTAATTATGAACCTAATGAACATCTTTGCATACAAGCTTTCATTACCTTGCAAAGCATTTAGCATAATAAGAATAAAATGGGAACATTTCCAAATACAAGAATTGTGTTTATGATTAAGCATCACTAACATAAGGAATCACAGAAAATTACCAGAACTACAATTAAAATCTCATTAAAAGTATTTCAACCCTGACAATACCTTAGTGGTAATTTTAGTCCATTGAAGACCTGAAGAGTCTCCTTCTTAGTCTAAGATTTCATTGTAAGGTTATTCTTTTTTTTTTTTTTTTAATTCTTAGAAGAGTACATTTTCTGCATCCATTTGATAAGGAAGATATGTAAATACTGGCAGGTATGCATAATATGGGAAATATAAGTTATTACTTGCAAATTTCTATGTCTTTTGAGTTTTGCATCTAAAAGAGTCTGAGCGGATATGATGCTATAATTTTTTCTTTTCACATTGTATTAATATTTCAAGCTGTACATAAATCCCTTCCCTCCTATGATACTTCTCATGTACACCAAATTTGTCAGTCAAAAATCTAACAAGAAATTGGTTACACTTAGAAAAAGAAAAAATACTACAAACCTCTCATCAGAAAACATCCAGCTATGATCAATGTTTTGCTTTGTTGACTAGCCCCTAAAGGATCTTGAATAAAGAACCATGTCAGAAGATACCTGCGCAATGGCAGGATCTCTGCTAAGTGTGGTTCAGCACGCAAAGGATGAATGAATGAAAGACTCTATTCCTGTCCCCCGAAAAACTCACAGTCCACAAGCACAGTGAAGATCAAATTCAGAACTACATTTGTTTGCCAGATTATGATTTTGTATCTATAATGTCCCTTTGTGCTTACTATACTTCAAGTATCTTTTCATTGTTTAACTTTACTCATAAGACCAAAGAACATGTACTACCTGAAATCAACTCAAGCTATAGTCATGGTTCTTCAAAGTTCTCTCTTCCACACTTCGTTACCGCCTCAACACAATGAGCAGGACTGGCTGCTTCTGTGACTGGATCCTTGCTACCATCCCCATTTCAAAGCCCATGCACATGCTCTCTGAAGCCAATGCCGGGGGAATCATCTTTAGTGTCAATCTGCTACCTTTTTCTCTTCCAGCTAGAATGGCTGATTTGTTTCCATGGGGTTAATGTCTCCCTCCTGCCCCCACTCCTTCAGCAATCCATTCCTGCTATTATCATAGTCAGAAAAAAAAAAAAAAACACTTTCTAAATCTCAATTTCCCAAATTCACCTAAAATATGTTGGATCTTTTATGTTTCTTTCCTTTACAATTCAGCTCTTTCTGCTAAGAAAGTTTGAAACACAGTTTGCACACCTCTTAAGGCTAGTACGCTTAGATGTCTTCATCTGATCCTATCTTAGAGATTCAGTGACCAGTTACTCCTAACTCACAGCTCTCAGTCAGAAACAGCTGTGAATCAGGAAGAAGCCCATTTCTACACTCTACTTTTTGCCTACTGGTCCATTCATATTATACTTTTCTATCCTGCCATGGTCAAACACTGAATCATAAATTCAATCATGTACTGGGGACACATAATGAAAAACAGTCTCGTTAACAAACATATATTCAAATTACCCTACCCAGATAGAGAATCCCAACAGTAACAAGGCCTGGGAAGGAAGTACCACACATATAGTTTGAACGGCCATGTCACTAATTACCAAAGGGCCGCAGAAGCTATCAGGTGAACTACACTAAATCTTTAAAAAACATCAATTCCAAAGCACTCATCCAAACAAGAACACATCTCTTCCATCTCTAGTAATTTTCCAAGTTGTCTGTAGGGGGGAAACTCAAAGTGTGGTCTAATAACAAGATATTGCCCATTGTTTTCTGGTTTGTGCCTTTTTGTGTGTGTGTAGTTTCTATTGTTCTGTTTTGTTTTGTTTTTGGAGATATGGGAAGTTGGGTGGGAAGAATGTTTTCCTAGCAGGAGGGTAATGTGAAAGAAGGTGACTATTTTTAAAAAAATGTATTGCTAACTTATTTACATTTAAAATGTATACATTTTAGATTGCAATTATTTTAGTACCCTGTGCTTCCAGAAATGCCATGGTTTAGACTAACCCATCCCTAGAAAGGAGCCCTGGTGGTGCAGTGGTTAAGAGCTATGGTGAGCAATGGCTGCTAACCAAAAGGGTGGCAGTTCAAATCCACCAGCCCTTCCTTGGAAACCCTATGGGGCAGTTCTACTCTGTCCTACAGGGTCACTATGAGTCAGAATCGGCAATAGGTTTTTCAGCTTTTTATCCCTAGAAAAAGGACAAAAGGGAGGAGACCTCACAACAGAAGATCATGCGATAAGTATGATAAGGAAGAGAGGAAAGGAGAAAGGAGAGAAAAGCAGTTGCATAAAAGAAAGTGGAGGCCAGGGATTGGGAGTAGAAACATGCAGAAACCATTTGTCTTTTTTATTACAGAAATAATTATTAAAAATCACAATAAATAATATCATCTCAGGTTCTTGCTTAGACTCAAATGTGCATCCCTCTTTATACTAACTATACATAATATTCATTAAAATTCCTGATGCCACTCTGGCTCTCAGGGAGTCTATTTTCTCCCTGAAATATTTAGAGACTGGGTTTGTTCACATCTACTGAAGGATGTGCTTTAATTTCCGTGGCTATCACATAGACTAGGTTGTGACTTCTAAAGCCTTTGTGAAAGAATACATCAGCTACCTACTTCCATTTTATTTTTTGTACCACAGGCATCTCTATAAGCAAGGTTGCTGGGAAGATTAATTTAGTAAGAACCTACTAATATTGAGGTTTCCTCAGCAAAGCCCAATTACAAATAGTATTTCATTTTACTCATTATTTCTTTATGTCACTTAAAGTCTGTAGCCTGATTAAATGAAATTTCAGGACCTGGGTGCTCTGCACAGCTTTACGAAGCATAAACAAACATGCAATCACTAGCCAGAGGGAGAGTGACTGTCTTTGAATTGTGTTCTTCAATTGTACCTGTACAAAAAACCTGCCCCAAATCAGTAACAAAATGCTGAATCCAGATTTTTCGTACATGTAATTTAAATAAAAATATTTTACATGAGACATGCTGTTTGCATTCATCCCTTGCTCTCTCTATATATGTATGTATGTATATATACATACACACACACCAAACCCATTGCCATCGAGTCGATTCCAACTCTTAGCGACCCCATAGGACAGAGTAGAACTGCTCGTAGGGTTTCCAAGGCTGAAAATCTTTATGGAAGCACACTGCCATATTTTTCTCCTGTGGAGTGGGTGGTGGGTTCAAATCACTAACTTTTCGGTTAGCAGCCGAGTGCTTAACCACTGTGCCACCAAGGCTCCTTTATACATAGTCATAGTTCCTGCAGTTTAGGCATGACAATATCTTGTTTTCATTTTTTATCTCTTCAAAGTTTCCAAGACAACTATATGTGTTATCCAGAATAATTTCACACATTTTCTTCACTTAAATAAGTCAAATCAATGTAAAAAATAACCAACATTGTTTTAATGCTTGTCTATTTTTTTATTTGATGAATATCTAGCCTTTGTCAACAGAAATAACATTCTACTTCATAATTTCTACATTACAGAAATACTGCTAGCTCTTGAAGGAATACCAAATTCAATCTACGAACATTTTTTTAAAACACTTCAGATTATGTATAGGCTCACTTTGAATTCATGAGGTAACAACATGAAAATAATTATCGCTTGGAATGTTATGGTTCAAAATTGCTAAAAACAGCTATTCCAACTTGATTATGAGTTAGCACTGTCATTTAGGCATAGATGCTAGATATGAATATTCAGTGTGATACATTGTTTTTAATATTGCCGTAAGTGCTCCAATCATCCTTGGATGCCATATGTACTATTGCATAATCCATTCCAGTTACAAAGGAATGCTTCCCTGCATGTTTAACGAGAATTATTTGAGCTACTTTTCTATAGCCTTGCCATCCCATTCTCCGATTAATCAACACTCTGAGAAAGATTAAAGCTTAAAGACCAAGCTGTTAGAGGAAAAAATCAAAGAATCCTATGGCAACATAACTCACTGAATCATGAGTTCTCCCTAATAGAGTCCACTGGCCAGTAATTATTTATTGAACGTCTGCTACACACAAGCCACTGTGTTGGTGTAGGAAGGGGCTATAAAATAAAATACCAACCACCATTTACTGAATGCTTACTCTGTACCAGACACTGTACTAGGTAACTACTTTCTGTGTATTTGTGTAGACAGACTTGAATAGCAGGATAGAAAATCTAGAACTAATCCTCTAGGCAGGTGGTTGACTTCAAAGAATTTTTGTAGGGCAGGAAAAGCTTCATGTTTTTGTTGTTTTCTTGCATGAGTTTTGAGAACAGAGAAAGATTAACCTAGCAGCAATCGTTATTGTCCAGTTAAGAGATCCCACGAATAGTAACAAGGAGGCCGCTAGGTGTTAAAAACAGTAAAGCCTAAGCCAGGGCAGTGTTGATGGAATGTGACATCAGGGCTGGATAGGAGAAGCACTGGGAGATACTAGAGGTTCTGATGAATACCTGGTCTTACAGACTGTGAGAGAAAGAAGGTAAAGATAGAGATGAACTTCCTCTTTGGAGAATTTATTTCATAAATATATCTGCATATATATGAAATAATAGATTTGCATTAGGCAGAATACAGTAGACAAGGCTGTAAACAAGTTGCTGTCGAGTCAATTCTGACTCATGGTGACTCCAGGTATGTCAGAGCACAACTGTGCTCCATAGGTTTTTCAATGGCTGATTTATCAGAAGTATATCCCCAGGCCTCTCTTTTGAGGCCTCTCTAGATGGACTGGAACCTCCAACCTTTCAGTTAGCAGCAAAGCATGTTAACCCTTTGCAACATACAGGGACTCAAGGCAATGCTGCAATAACCACAAAATCTCAGGGACTTTACATAAGGACAGTTTATTTCTCACTCACAGTACATCTCACATGTTAGTGGGGCAGTCCCCCCTCCCCCCATCATCTTTCAACTATCTGTAGCATGTGATTTCCAAGGTGGTCATGGCAGAGCAGGAACGTTGCATGATTGCACAGAATGGTTTTAAGGGACAGGCTGGTAAACAGCTTTTATTAATTCTACTCTCATCTCTAATGGCCAAAAACCATATACACAGCCCTATCCTAACTGCAAATAAAGCTGGAAAGTTAGGGGACTGCACACATATTCAGTGAGCGCTAATATCACTACGTTTGGTTCTAAGAGCAAAAGTTAGAAACAACCCAAATGCCCATCAACAGGAAACTGGCTAAATAAATTAAGCTACATCCATATAATGGAAAGCTCCAAAAATAAGTGCTGATAAGGGAAGCTCTCCAAGATATATCAGTAACTTAAAAAAGACAAAGAGCAGACAAGTATGTATAGTATGTTACCTTTCTGCAAAAGGGAGCAAATCAGAAATAGTTGCTGAAATTATAAAGAAACTTTGACAGGATACATAAGAAACCAACAACAATGTTTACTCTTTTGGGGATGAGGTTGGATGAAGGAGACTACCATTCAAGATAGTCTAGTTTTAATCAATTAGTTTAGTCACGATAACCTAATAACCAGTTAATTCAAGAATAATTGCAAGATAACAACTCTTAAGACAAACCAAGGGTGAAATGCTAACAAAGATGTAAACTGGATTGAATACTTTCTGCACATTTAATAGTGACACTAGAGCAGATTTGTATTCAGTGACTTCTTACACAGTATTTTTTTACTGTAGTTTAGATAAAGGTTTACAGAACAAATAGTTTCTCATTAAACAGTTAGTACACATATTGTTTTATGACAATGGTTAACAATCCCACGACATGTCAACACTGTCCCGTCTCAACCTTGTGTTCCCTATTACCAGCTTTCCTGTCCCCTCCTGCCTTCTAGTCCTTGTCCCTGGGCTGTTGTGCCCCTTTAGTCTCTTTTTGTTTTATGGGGCTGTCTAATCTTTGGCTGAACGGTGAACCTCGGGAGTGACTTCATAACTGAGTTAAAAGGGTGTCCGGGGGCCAAACTCTGGGGGTTTCTCCAGTCTCTGTTGGGCCAGTAAGTCTGGTCTTTTTTTGTGAGCTAGAATTTTATTCTACATTTTTCTCCAGCTCTGTCCGGGACCCTCTGTTGTGATCCATGTCAGAGCAGTCAGTGGTGGTAGCCGGGCACCATCTAGCTGTACTGGACTCAGTCTGGTGGAGGCCATGGTAGCTGTGGTCCATTAGTCCTTTGGACTAATCTTTCCCTTGTATCTTGTTTTCTTCATTCTCCCTTGCTTCCGAAGGGGTGAGACCAGTGGAGTTATCTTAGATGGCTGCTCACAGGCTTTTAACACCCCAGACGCTACTCACCAAGGTAGAATGTAGAACATTTTCTTTATACACTGTGTTATGCCAGTTGAGCTAGATGTGCCCTGAGAGCAGTGACTTCTTAACGGAGGGCAAATAAAATCAGATACTGATTATTTTCCCTTGAACTGTTACATCTCCCTATAAGCATGATTTAAATTTAGGTTGGGGATTTCCTGTTAATGTCTTAAAAAAAGAAAGGAAAAAAAAAGTGAAAGCAGCTGTTTAGTTTAGTGTGCTAGATTTGTCTCTCAGTTGATTCTAGATTTTTTTGTTCCTGCTAAGAAGAAACAGAGAGAACCTTAAATGCCACCTAAGTAAATTCTTCATTCCATGAATTCATGAGAATACAGGTATTTCTGGAAATGAGTGAAACGTCCTCATCTAGCCAGCTACCCTGTCTGAATCTCAGCTTCACTACTTAGAAAACAGGAACCGTACTATCTACCTAATGGATCTTTGTAAGAATCAATGATGACATAGTATTTCTGTCACAGATTTGTGTACTGGTAAGTGCTAAAGTCAATCTTTTTCAGAGAAGCTTTCCTTGATGTCTCAAAGGAAGATGTGGACCTCTTATTCATGCACTCCCACAGCACTTCTTACTTCTTCCAACACTTAGATGTTTGTTTTCTCTGCCCCCTGCTAGATATAAACTGCAATATAAGCATTGCTTTGCACATTACTATATTCCAAGTGCTGAGTGCAGAGCCAGGCATGTAGCTTAATATTCATTGTAGAATGAAATGAAATGATTGATTACAACCATTCTAATATACACAGACTCTGATTCATATTCTTTCCCCGTGGTGAGCACTAACCACCAGAGTACCTCAAAGGAGGGACTCCTTTACCTGGTCCTGAAGGAGTAGGTTAACACTCATCTTCTAGGTTGGCCATGCCATTTATATTTTGCTGATTATAGTTACGATGTTTCAAGGAATGTGATGTGTGCTGTGGTCAAATCTGTGTTGGTCTAGTCTTATAAAAATAATAAAGTAACTGCAAACATATGTTGAATGATTACTATGTGCGAGACATTGTTCTAGGCAGTTTACATTTAATTCTCTCAACAACCTTCTGGAATAGGTTTGGTTATTGTTCTCACTTTACATATGAGGAAACTGAAAAACAGGTAAAACATCTTGCTGAGTTTACATAGCTACTGTTGACAGAGCCAGGGTTCCAGCTTGGGTATTTGGATCCAGAGGCCATATTCTTAGTCATTCTGCTATACTTCATTATAATAATAAACTATAACACAGGGTAAATACACTTGAAAATATACAATGTAATTTTATATTGACCTCAAAATGAATATTATAAATGATAGTCCGTGTTGGTACAAGTAAAAAGACATTAGTACTCAGACATTCCTGGTGGCGTTCGCAGGGGACCTAAAATTTTTAGTAAACAACTTAGCAATACATGGGAAGTAATGTCTAACTTTAAAAACCTGGCATAGAAATCAGACAGGGCTGGCTCTTAATTATTGTTATAAAAGGTGCGAAAATTAAAGTATCTTTGATACAATGATCTCCATTCTGGGAATCTCCTCTAAAAAAAATAAAGAAAACATACATATCAAAGATATATACATCATTTATGTATGTATCAATTTACCTATTTCAGAAACATTCTTATTGGGTTATATATGTACATAAAATATAGGTAAAGAAGAGTCTCTGAAACATACATGTACAGTTTACGGAACAATTATAAAGTGTCGCTCCCTGATTTCAACTTTCTTCTGCCTGCCTATGGGTAACCGTTACCCTGATTTTTACAACAACTATTTATTTGCTTTATTGATGTTACCACCATGCATCCTTTGACAATATAGTACAATTTTGCCTATTCTGAACTATACAGAATGCAGAATGTATTATTTTTTGACTTGTCTCTTCCTCTCACTATTACATACAATTTTTTTAGTGCTTACTCTTGAAATTATAATGTACATCCTTACCAAAGTCAAAATTTAGCTAATAATTTTACTTTCCTGGACAATACAAGATCTTTAGAACACTTAAATCCATGTATCTACTTCTTGACAATATATCATTGCTGTCTTCTATTTTGACTCTGTCTTATTTCTCTCTATATATATTTGGTATATTTATTTTTTAAATTTTTTAATAATTTATTTCATTTTTTGTTGTTGAGACTATACCCAGCAAAACATACACCCATTCAAGTTTCTACATGTACAATTCAGTGACATTGATTACATTGAGGTGCGCAATAATTCTCACCCTTCTGAGTTGTTCTGTCCCCATTAACATAAACTCACTGGCCCCTTACTTTCCTGTCTAATCTTTTGATTTGCTGTTGTCAATTTCATCCAACGCAGATAGATTTTAAAAGAGCACAATGCTAAAGACAGACATTCGTTACTAGTTAAGCTAAAATATTATTTGGTTCTAAGAAAACTTCAGGCAATATTTGTGATTTAAGGTTTAAAGATTATCTCCAGGAAATAGTTTCAGGTATTAATCCAGCCTCCACAGCTCCAGAAAATCTGGAGTACACAAGAATTTGAACTTATGTTCTGCATTTTCCCTCTTTTGATAAGGATTCTTCTACAGAACCTTTAATCAAAATGTTCATCAATGGTAACTGGACACCATCCAGTTTTTCTGTTCTCATGGCAAAAGAGACAGCTACTCAAGGAGGCAATTAGCCATGCACCCCATGTACCATATTTTTACACAATGCACACCTTCTAAGTTTGTATGCCAACCGCATACTCTCCCCGCAAGGTATTTTTGTAAGGGCCACTATGTCAATTTTTTTTTTTTTTTTTACATGTCGCTGGTCTACTATTCTAGGAATGACAAATTGGAGAGGAATTGCATTACATTCATTGTCAAAAAGAACATTTGAAGATCTATCCTAAAGTGCAACACTGTCAGTGATAGGTTAATATCTATACTCCCACAAGGAAGATCAATTAATGCAACTACTATTCAAATTTACAAACCAACCACTAATGCCAAAGATGAAAATATTAAAGGTTTTATGAACTTCTGCAGTCTGAAATTGATCAAACATGGAATCAAGATGTATTGAAAATTACTGGTGATTGGAATGCAAAAGTTGGAAACAAAGAAGGATCAGTAGTTGGAAAATATGGCCTTGGTGATAGAAATAACACCGGAGATCACATGATAGAATTTTGCAAGACAAACGACTTCTTCACCGCAAATACCTTTCTTCAACAGCATAAACAGTGATTATACACGTGGAGGAGCACTAGTGACACAGTCGTTAGGAGCTACAGCAAGCTAGGGCTGCTAACCAAAAAGGTTGGCAGTTTGAATCCACCAGCCGCTCCTTGAAAATCCTATGGGGCAGTTGTACTCTGTTCTACAGGATCACTATGAGTCAGAATCGACTCGACAGCAATGGGTTATACATCTGGATGTTGCCAGATAGAATACACGGAATCAAATCAACTACTTCTGTGGAAAAAGATGATGGAGAAGCTCAATAACATTAGTTAAACAAAGCCAGAGCCCGGCTGCAAAACAGATCATCAATTGCTTATATGCAGATTCAAGCTGAAGATGAAGAAAACTAAAACAAGTCTATGAGAGCTAAAGTACAACCTTGAGTATGTCACACCTGAATTTAGAGACCATCTCAATAATTGATTGGACATATTGAACACTAATGACCGAAGATCAAATGAGTTATGGAATGACATCAAGGACATCATACATGAAGAAAGAAAAAGGTCATTAAAAAGAAAGAAAAGACCAAAACAAATGTCAGAAGAGACTCTGAAACTTGCTCTTGAATGCAGAGTAGCTAAAGTGAATGGAAGAAATGATGACGTAAAAGAACTGAAAAGAATATTTCACAGGGTGAGTTGAGAAGACAAAGTATTATAATGAAATATGCAAAAACCTGGAGTTAGAAAACCAAAAGGGAAGAACACACTTAGCATTTCTCAAGGTGCAAAAACTGAAGAAAAAACTCAAGTGTCAAGTTGCAAAACTGAAGGATTCTATGGGCAAAATATTCAATAACACAGGAAGCACTAAAAGAACATGGAAGTAATACACTGTCACTGTACCAGAAAGAATTGGTGGACATTCAACCATTTAAGGAGGTAGCATATGATCAAGAACCGACGGTACTGAAGGAAGAAGTCCAAGCTGCACTGAAGGCATTTATGAAAAACAAGGCTCCAGGAATTGACAGAATACCACTTGAGATGTTTCAACAAACAGATGCAACTGTGGAAGCAATCACTTGTCTATGCCAAGAAATGTGGCCAAACGACTGGAAGACATCCATATTTGTGCCCATTCCAAAGAAAGGCGATCCAACAGAATGTGGAAATTATTGAACAATATCATTAATATCATGCAAGTAAATTTTTGCTGAAGATAATTAAAAACCGGTTGCAGCAGTACATCAACGGGTAACTGAGAGAAATTCAGGCCAGATTTAGAATAGGACGTGGAACAGGGATATCACTGCTGATGTCAGATGGACCTTAGCTAAAAGCAGAGATTACCAGGAAGATGTTTACCTGTGTTTTATTGACTATGCAAAGGTACTCCAGTGTGTGGATCATAACAAATAACATTGTGAAGACTGGGAATTCCAGAACACTTAATTGTGCTGACGAGGAACCTGTACATAGACCAAGAGGCAGCCATTCAAACAGAACAAGGGGCTACTGCGTGGTTTTAAGTCAGGAATGATGTGTGTCAGGGTTGTATCCTTTCACCACACTTATTCAATCAGTATGCTGAGCAAATAACCCGAGAAGCTGAACTGTATGAAGAAGAACACAGCCTCAGGATTGGAGGATGTCTCAAAAACAACCTGCGATATGCAGATGACACAATCTTGCTTGCAGAAAGCAGACTTGAAGCACTTACTGATGAAGAATAAAAACTACAGCCTTCAGAATGGATTACACCTCAACAAAAGAAAACAAAAATCCTCACAGCTGGACCAACAAGCAACATCATGATAAAAGGAGAAAATTTTTAAGTTGTCAAGGATTTCATTTTACTTGGATCCACAATCAACACCAATGGAGGCAGCAGTCAAGAACTCGAACAACACCGCATTGGGCAAATTTGCTGCAAAAGACCTCTTTAAAGTGTTAAAAAAACAAAGATGTCTCTTTGAGGACTAAGGTGTGCCTGACCCAAGCCATGATATTTTCAATTGCCTCATATGCATGAAAAAGCTGGACAATGAATAACGAAGATTGAGAAAGAATTGATAAATTTGAATTATGGTATTGGCAGAGAATATTGAGTACACCATGGAATGCCAGAAAAACAAACAAATCTGTCCTGGAAAAAGTACAGCCAGAAACCTCCTTAGAAGTGAGGATGGCAAGGCTATGTCTCACAACATACTTTGGACATGTTATCAGGAGGGACCAGTCCCTGGAGAAGGACATCATGCTTGGTAAAGTAGAGGGTCAGTGAAAAAGAGGAAGACCCTCAATGAGAAGGATTGACACAGTGGCTGCAACAATGGGCTCAAACATAGCAATGATTTTAAGGATGGTGCAGAACTTTAGTATTTCATTCGGTAGTACATAGGGTCGTTATGAGTCGTAACCGACGCAACGACACCTAACAACAACTTCTGTAAAAAAAATTAGTAAAGCATGTTTATGAAAATACCTGGGGGGGGGGGGTTGGCAAACAAATGCAGAAGGTATGCATTATTTGCATAAAATACAGTACTCTTCCTATTCTTGATTCTCCTTTTTCCTCTGTTGCTCCATGTAAATAGAGACCAATTGTTGTACCCTGCATGGTTGTTTATAACCTTTTAAGACCCCAGGCACTACACAAGGAATTAGGAGGTACAAAAGAAGCACTAAACAAGATATCAGGCCAGTTAACTAGGATGTCCCATGAATCCATGACCCTAAACCTCCAAAGCATGGAACAAAATCCCATGAGGTGTTTGGTTGTACATAAAGGAGCCTCAGTGCTCTTTTTTTTTTTTTCTTTTTGTCGTTGTTGTGACTTTATCTATCAGACAATTTTTGCCAATTCAACTTTTTACAGGTGTACAACTTACTGACAGCAATTACATTAATCACCTGTGCAACTCTACTCTTAATCAATGTGATTTTTCCATTACCATAAACCAAAACTCAGTACTGTATAAGCAATACTTTCCCTTCCCTCTCCCTCCCACCCCTAGTAACCTCTAATAAACTTTGGTCCCTATATAGTTTCCTGTTCTTGTCTTTTTGTATAAGTGAAGCCATACAATATTTGCCCTTTTGTGATTGACTTATTTCACTCAGCATAATGTCTTCTAAAAATAGTGCGCCACCCGGGTTCCAGAACTACCATGTTGTTGTTGTTGTTGCTGTTAGGTCCCATTGAGCCAATTCCGACTCATAGCAACCCTATGTACCATAGAATGAAACACTGCCCGGTCCTGCACCATCCTGATGATCGTTGTTATGCTTGAGCCCATTGTTACAGCCACTGTGTCAATCCATCTCATTGAGGGTCTTCGTCTTTTTCATGGACCCTCTACTCTACCAAGCATGATGTCCTTCTCCAGGGACTGGTCCCTCCTGATAACATGTCCAACGTATGTGAGAGGAAGTTTCCCCATACTCGCTTCTAAGGAGCATTCTGGCTGTACTTCCTCCAAG
The DNA here is from genome assembly GCF_000243295.1 of Trichechus manatus latirostris. NCBI lineage: Eukaryota > Metazoa > Chordata > Mammalia > Sirenia > Trichechidae > Trichechus > Trichechus manatus. Next base: position 2,641,736 of record NW_004444076.1, read on the forward strand.
ACAGATTTGTTGATTCTTCTGGAAGTCCATGGTATGTTCCACATTCTTCACCAACACCATAATTCACATTTATCTATTCTTCTTTGGTCTTCCTTATTCATTATCCAGCTTTCACATGCATATTAGGCAATTGAAAACACCATGGCTTGGGTCAGGCACACCATAGTCCTCAGAGTGGTAGCACCACATAATCCAGAAATTCCACTTCTAGGTATATAGCCAGAAGACTTGAAAGCAGAGACTCAAACAGATACTTAAATATAAATTTCATTGCAGCCCTATTCACATTAGCTAAAAGGTGGAAACAGCTAAATACCTATCAATGGGTGAATGGACAAACAAAACGTAGTACACAGATACAATGGAATACTACTCAGCCATAAGAGAAGTGAAGTCTTGATACATGCTATAATATGCATGGAGCTTGAGGACATGATGCTGAGTGAAATAAACTGTCTTATTTTTGTATTCCACAAGACATTATTGTATAAAAGGGATGTTCATTTAGATGAATTCACATATAGAGCCCTTTATCTGTTGTTCATTCATAGCATCTCATATTCTCCATCTAGCATCACTTCCCTTCTGCATAGGAGCAATTTTTCAGAAAGTTCTTTAGTAAGGTTCTGATGGTGACAAACTCTTCCAGGTTTTGTTTCTGAAAATAAATTCAGCCCTCATTTTTTAAAGATAAAATTCTGGATGAGAGCTATTTTGTCAACATATGTTGAGATATGGTTTGTTTTGTTTTTTTCCTCCAATCTGGCTGTCTTAAGATCTCTTTGTCTTAGATGTTTTGCAGTTTCACCATGCCATGTCTGGGTGTAGACATTTTTTTTTCCTAATATCCCTTGGAACTCATTAATCTACTTGAAATCTGTGTATTTTTACATTTTATTAATTCTGGAAACTTCTTGGTCATGTATCTTTACAACTACTGCCTCTGCCACATTCTGTACCTCCTTTCCTGTAAATGTGCAATTCTATTACATATACGTCAGTCCTCACATACCTTCCATGTCTTTTAGCTTTTCACGTTTTCCATTTCCTTTTCTCTCTGCATTCTGGATAATTTCTTCTGATCTACATTCTAGTTCACTCATTCTATCTTCACTTTTGACTAATCTTTGTTAAACTTCTCACCTCGTTTTTAGATTTAAATTTTATTTTGTTGATGTGCTCTTTAATTCTTTCTTTTTTAAAAAAAATTATTGTGCTTTAGGTGAAAGTTTACAGCGCAAATTAGTTTCTCATTCAAAAATTTAAATGCAAATTGTTTTGTTGCATTGGTTGCAATCACCATTTTATGTCAGCACTTTCCCCCTTTCCGTTTCCACCCTGGATTCCCTGTGTCTGTATGTCCAGCTTTCCTGTCCTTCCTGCCTTCTTGTCTTTGCTTTTGGGCAGGTGTTGCCCATTTGGTCTCGTATACTTGATTGAACTAAGAAGCACGCTCGCCACGTGTGTTATGTTTGTTTTATAGGCCTGTTTACTCTTTGGCTGAAAGGTGGACTTCGGGAGTGGCTTCAGTTCTAAGTTACCAGGGTGTCCGAGGGCCTCTTTAATTCTTTTTCCAGTCTGCTAGGACATTTTTTAAATAGTTTGGTTTACTACTTATTCAAACTTGTCTTTAATACTTTTAAGAAGGAAGGCTAAGTATTTTGTAAGCTTTTTTGACACTTCCAATATCTGAAGTCTTTATGGGTCTGTTTCAAAGTTTAATTTCACTTGGTTTAGCAAATGCCCTCAGGGCAAAAGTGGTTTTAGTGCAAGGCCAACCCTCTGGGTTCCTGCTTTCACTTAAGTTTTTCCTTGATAGTTCTTTACTATCTTGCTAGGAGCCCTGCTGGCATAGTGATTGTTAGGCTGCTAACCAATAAAGGGCAGCAGTTCAAATCCACCAGTTGCTCCTTAGAAACCCTATAGGAAAGTTCTACCCTGTCCTATAGGGTCACTATGAGTCAGAATTAACTTGCTGGCAATGGGTTTATTTGCTTGGTACTTTTAAGAAGTGTTTGTTTTATATGTTAAAATACTGCACCCAACATTTTTAGTCGTGGTTGGAGGGAGGGCTGATCCAAATACCCTAGTCCAATGTATTACCAGAAACAAAATTCCTTGTTTTGGATAATCTAATCAGTCAGCTGCCAAGAGCAGAAGGCTAAATGAGATGATCTTTCACTTGTGCTTCCCCTATTATGTTTACAGGATAATTATGGGGCATCAAAAAATAAAATGGCTAATAAAAGACTGTTCTAATATAAGTATTTGACCTCAAAATTAGGAGACTTGAGTTTTCTTTTTGGTCATTGATGTGATTGCAGCAACTTATTTAATTTCCTTGTTGCATTCATATTCCCACTTGTAAACTAGAATGGAAATATCTTTTACTTACAGTTCTCCTTTTCCCATAAATAAAATTTTTGCAGCTAAGTAAGAAGTTCTCAGAAAGGACTTTGAAGAGGCTCTATAAATTGAAAATACTAGCTTTAGATGGGCTAAATATCTTTATAGCTGATATCATCGCAAAAATGAGAAACATTAGCAACTAAAGTCCTAAACCATATCTCTTCAAAGTCCTCATACCAGATGATTTAGAACAAATAAATAAATGGTGGAATTGCACTCTGGTTTTCTTTTTGTCTTTTTTTTATAACCACAAGGAAAGAAACATTCTGTACCAGACAGCACAATTGCTTTCCTGCACGGGCACTGACTGAGAACTCTTCTACTTAATTGTGATAAATTCACTTGAGCCCAAGACTCAATATTTTACTTGTTTTGCAAATATCTTTGATTTATGTGCATACATCAAGGAGAAAGCACACTCCACAGAAATTAGGGAAAGAAAATCCTCACTAAGCCATTCTGCTTAAGAGGTGCAACTGGGCCTCCTCTCTGGTACAGATGAGACGTAAGAGTTGGCGAAAACAAGCTCTCTGGTGAGTCACTCTTAATGTCATTGGGAAGACAGTCGTTGCCTTCCAGTGGACTGGGCAGCCACCAACCCTCCACCCCCACAGAAAGAAAAATCTGTAAAATTCTGTTGACTATTACAACAGGAACATTCTTCTGTCTCACCCAATTCCTTTATTGTGACTGTAGAATATCTTTTCTGAGAATGGCTGGAGATTTGGGAGCTGAAAGATGATCTGAATGGAAATCAAGAAACTGGAAAAGGTTTAATTATAAATATGACCTGTATTAATATTCTTCATGTTGTCTTCACTAATCATGAAAGTAAGAATAATAATTATCATTTATTGAGTACTTCCTGTAATGCATACATTACCTCATTCTATTATCATAGTAACCTTCTTTTGAGATACATTGATTCTGAATTTATGAATGAGGAAACTTAAGAATAAGGAAAGAGATTTCAAAGAGGGCAAAAGTCTAGCCAGAAGAAGAGTGTAATTTGAACAAGGAATTTGAAATAAATCCTTGCTTTTAACTATTAAATACACTGCCTGTTTTTACTGAAGTTTCCTGAGGAAAATTTATTTTGACAAGAAAAGGGAATAGGAATTATATTAATTATAAAATAAATAATCCTTTATTATAAAATACAAACTTGTGTCTGAGACAATGCTGTGTTCACCAAACTGTTTCATTTTTTTTTTTCCCATGGACCCACAAGATGATGACATTTCCCAACCTCTCTTGCAGTTAGGTTGGGGCACTGAGTGGGTTTCGTTCAACGGAATATCGGCAGAGATGATGCATGCCATGTCTACACCCTGTCATGAAATCTCTTGTACAATCTTTTTCTGATTTTTTGGCAACTTTGGAGGTCAAGTTATAAAAATGGCAGTGACAAAGACATAAGGAACAAGGGCTCCTGCATAATTACGTGGTGCTGAGCTGTATAGTCAACTGCATTGGACACTGGTGTGAGAGCTAGAGACCTTTGTTATATTAAACCACTGAGGTTTTAGGATTCTTTGTCATAGTAGTTAACCTACACTACTTAACATACTATCTTTAAACCATGAGAAAGTATATTCAATAAAGTCACTAACATCACGCTGACATCTTCAATTCCTTTTCTGCTTCTAAGAACTGCGGCTTATTACTGAAGTTTACAAGTTGCACTAACTACTAGTTGAGAAGAAAATGCTTTTGCCAGTCTGTGGAAATTAACAATGGTTCTGTTTCCATCTGGGACAAATGAACCATAATTTGCTTTGATGCAAAAATCAATTATACATGAATTCTTTCTTCCCCATGCTGTATTTTTTATAACAATGAAATCTATCTAGGGAAACATAGACTATGGGAATCCGAGGGATAGTGCTGTTTAAAATGGTTCAGATCTGAAAGGTTTCCTTGTCCCTTTGCTATAGTACTTTTAATCAGATGTTACACAGAGCTCTGGCAACATCTAACAACAATTTAAAGGAATGTAACTGCGAAAGTGTAATTGTAGTGGATTCATCAGATACCTATAGAGTGAGTGTTGCCAAGTGTTATACTTGAAGGCTCTTAAAAAGAAAGTATATGGACAGAATCAGAGGTACTGGAAGGACAGTAGGAAATCAGAGGGCAAAAGTGTCAAAGAACAGGACAAAGAGAAGACAGCATGGCACTACAAAGAAACGGAGTGGGGTTCGTGCTGCAACTACAGGGCTTGGGAAACAAGTTGTTGGAGGATCAATGATGAGACGCAAGCCAGGAAGCCAGGAAGGATCGCTGCCCTCATTCTCTTCCACCCCACAAACCTCCAACTATTTCTACTAACTCTAAGAAAAAAATGGAAATACGCTCAGGCAGGGCACCTGATGAGAACAAGGATTTTCTTAAGGCCCCTAGCACTAATACAGATTTTGCAATAAATATATTTGCAATATACATTTCCTTATTGGATTAAAATCTCTTTTCGAATCTTCATTTGGAGCATGTGGTGATCACTACAGTGTAGTTGATATTCTCAGATGTTTTACATGAGAGCAAAGGTAAATCAAACAAAATAACCTAGAAGCATCATTCACACTCCAGTGGAGGGCAGAGTTGGTAGTGAGTTTCCACGATCCCTAGGATAAAAGGAGTCCATGTCATGAATGTTGTAATATCAGCTGCAGTATTCGGGGCCAGCCCGATTGATGAAGCACAGTATGCATTCTATACCCAGAATTACTGCTGACTCAAAACACTCTCAGTAAAGAAGCAGCTTAAAAAGCTGATTTTTATTTTCTATTTAGATTCCTACAGTGAATTCATTCTCAGAACTCTATGACACTTTCTCAGTTACAGCTTCACATTTTCACCTTTTAATATGCATAATACATAAAAAATAAATTAGGGCTGGTGTGCATAAAAAGGTAAGAGTCGCTAACAAATTAATTCATTGGCATCTTAATTGTGTCTCTTATGAGGGATACACATTTCTTAGCTTAAACAACAACTGGCGTCTTCCTTAGCTACGTTACCACATGAAAATAATGATTGAAAATGCCTGGAATACATTTTCCTCTTTACTCTCCCCTTCACTGCTGCTGCTCCTCCTTCTCTCAGTTTTTACCCCGCCTGAGAAGCCTTCCAGGGCCTCTCCAGAGCGCTCCTTTTTAATCTTATAGCCCTTAGCAGATACCTACAAGTAAGAGCTTCTCAAATTGTGCTACATACTTGCTTCTCTCCTTGCCCACTAGCTGGTGGGCTCCCAGAGGAGAGGGGTCATGATAACATTTTTGTCTCCTCTGACACACAATAAAAGTTTATTCAGTGAATAAAAGTTATGTGGAGAAGGACTATTCTTTACTTAGTGTTTCTGCGAGTATCTGTAGTGCTTACCTCGGCTTGATCTTCAGCTTATAGCATTGGCAAGCTGAAACCCTTGCTCAATAGGTATGACCCACCACTTTTGGCTGCATGCTTATCTACTAAATCTGCCCACCCTTGTCTGTCACTGTATCACCCACTAGAAATTGTGAGCCCCTGAGCCTCTCTAAGCAACTTTTCTGTTTTCCTCAAATATGGTACAGAATCTCTACAGCACAATCAATACATGCTTGGAGATACTGCTGTGTTTGCCTATTTGGGGGACACTAAAACATATATGAGCAGGATAATGAGTAAGAAAGAACGAGGAAGAATTGATGCCTTTGAATTACAGTGGTGGCGAAGAATACTGAATATACCATGGACTGCCAGAAGAACAAACAAATCTGTCTTGGAACAAGTACAGCCAGAACGCTCCTTAGAAGTGAGGATGGCGAGACTTCCTCTTACGTACTCTGGACATGTTATCAGGAGGGACTGGTCCCTGGAGAAGGAAATCATGCTTGGTACAGTAGAGGGTCAGCAAAAAAGGAGGAAGACCGTCAACAAGATGGACTGACACAGTGGCTACGACCACAGGTTCAAACATAGCAACAATTGTGAGGATGGCGCAGGACCGGGCAGTGTTTTGTTCTGTTGTACACAGGGTCACTGTAGGTTGGAACCGACCCGACGGCACCTAACAACAACAAAACATATTATGGCATTCTCCCCACCCTCAAGGGGCTTATGAATGGTTTGAGAAGGCAGGAGATTTACATGTAATAAGTAACATCCAAATTATGATAATAATATTATTGTAAGTAAGTTTAGGTTTGCCTAGTACTTTATAACTTAAAAAAAAGACTTTTATCTTATTTAATACTCACAAACCCTGGGTGAGATATTACTTCTACCTGAAATACATGTATTTCATAAAGGAAACATGAAATGTATTGGCTAAATATTTGGGGTGTCATTATCCTATCCTGACACAAATATTAGTATTAAGAGTACAAATGAGGAAACTGAGGCTCATAAAGACTAACTAGACCACAGAGCTCATGAGAGAGGCAGAGGCAGGAGTGGAAGCAAGGAATTCTGACGCTGAGTAGCATCCTCTTTTTACTTTATCAATATGTGCTTAGGTTTCAGGACCTCAATGTTAGAGGGCTTGTCACTCTGACATGTCTTCTTGTGCTTCTTTGTCCATCTAGCAGAAAAGCCCTCCTCCCAAATCCTCGATCAATGCTTATCTACAAGTTTGTGGATCCCTACTGCTTTACAACCAAAAAGGCAGACCAGAATTTGAAACTAAGTTTCATCCTCTCAAATGATACCTCACCCTTTCTTTTAAAATTCTCTAGACTTTGTTAGCATATGGTCAAAAAAATACACTAAACAGCGGATTTTAGACGTGTGTGTGTGTGTTGTTTAAGGATTTTCTCTAATATTTTTGTTGTAATCTTTATGTAATAATTGTTAATAGGTAACAAATATTAGTATCAAGTATCAAGAGAACAGAATCCTGAATTACCGACTTTATCCTTGTCCCAACTACCACAAAATCAACAACCTACTCCTCTTCCTCCTCCTCTTGGCTAATAGGGCTAACACTCATTGAGCCTTAACACGTGCCAAGCACAGTATTTCATATTCGTTAATTTAATCCTCATAACAACCCTACCAGGTTGTGTTTTGTTGTTGTTGCTCCATTTTATGGCTGGAGAAACTGAAGCCTGAGGAGATTAAGTAACTTTTCTAAGGTCACACACAGCAAGAAAAGTTATTTGGTAGGTAAAACTCTGGTCACTCTGACCTCGGAGTAGCTGCGAAGAGCTACAACAAACTAGCTTCCAGCATAGAAAATGAAGATGCAAAGTATATTAAAGAAAACGATAAACTCTTCAAGGACAGAGCCTTACAGGTCCTTCTACTGAATGCTCTCAAAGCACCCTGTACTTGTATTTCACGAAACGTATCATGACTTATAATTATATACTTATGTTTGTGATCATTTATTTAATGTCCTTCTTCTCCACTAGACTGTTCCTTCAATGAGGACAAAGACTGTTCCTGTTTTGCTTACCCAGTGCTTAGCAGAGTACCTACTACTTGGTAGGTGGTCTATAAATAGCTGCTGAATAAATGCATTTCCTCTGCTGCCATCGTCCAAGTGGCTTCACTGAGGATTTGTTTGGTGTTCTGACTTATTATTTTAGTACTCAACATAAATACCTATGGAGCACATTTCTGGCAGAAGAAAAAAGGACACTGGACCTAGACCTGGTCTCAGGCCTTAATCTTTGGCTTAGCAACAGGGTTACTTTGGGTGGTGACCCCAAACATTTTAACTTCTACACTCTAGCTACAGATAACACTTTTCAAAACAACAAAAGCCATTTTCACATCAGCTATCTTTCATGTTTGGCAGGTCTGAAGCAGATGAACTTTCAGAAAGCACAGACACTAACACGAATTTCAATAGCATAAAGTATATTTTCTAAGGCGTAGCCTATACACTTTGAAAATTATGTTTTTAAGGTGGAAACAAACAAACAACAAGAACAGAGAAACCCTTGGCCTTGTGTCTCCCTAATATACTGGCATTTTCAGATAAGCCATTTCTCTTTGTGGTCTGACAGTTTAACCAAAACTTCAATTCTTTGAAAACAATTTTCATCAAAAGAAATTTTGCCAATATGGGTAAAGAGGGAAAAAAGGAGAGAAAAAAATAATAATAATATACATATATATGTACTACACAATATATATGCATATATGTATAAAATCCCTGTTAATCCTCATCGTCATTTCACAGATGGGAAAACTAAGGCTAAGAGATAGTGGCAATACAGACTATACTGCTAATAAATGATGCAGACAAATCTTGTTTCTTTTATTCCAGGTCCAGGGATTTTTCCACTAGTAACACTGCCTTCCCATTTGAACTATTTTTTTTAATGATTTGTCTTTCAGTTAAAAAAAAAAAGTTGGCAATACAAAATGAATTTATGGAATTCATTATATATCTTATCTCACGTATCTTACCATAAGCTTTACAGAACAGAAAAGGAAATTCCTTACCTCAACAATTTTTTTTTTTTTTTGGTAGAGTATGCAGTGCCATAAAATAATGCCTTTAGTCTGGGTTTTTAAAACATCTAATATTTCTTCATTCTCAAATTCATTTTCCAGAAGATATCCTCTATCAGTAGGAACAGATGGTTCAGTTAATTACTAATAGAAAATGGAGATAATCGTTAGTAGGTTAATGTTTAAAACCCAGTCCATTTGGGAATCACCCAAAAATTGCTATGGCTGTGACACAGCTATTCAATGGCATGTGGCAAGATAACATGTGGCTATCAGTCTGTATCCCAGGCCACCAACTTTACAACTCCTCTCAAAGGTTCATACTGAAGATCAAATAAAATGATGTATTAACAATGCTAGAAGGTCTATTCTTGTTCACTTTATCTCCATATCTTTTTAATCCCTTCCATTCCTACTGCCACCACCCTTATTTAAGGCATGACTGGTTCCAACCACATCTACTGTGCTAGCCTCCCAACTGTTCTCATTTCTTCCAACCTCTACTTTCTTCAATCCAAGTTACACTTTGCTACCTGATTAACCTCCCTGAAAACAGCTACGAGCATGTAATTGTGGGCTCACAACCATTCAATGACTCCTGTTTGTTTGCACGATGAAATTCAAATAGTGTGATATCCAAAGCCTTCCACACTCTCACCTCTACTTTTCAGTCTATTTCCTATTCATGTGTCTGTCCTATGCTCCAGCCAGAGCTACTGGCTTGCTGTTCCGCATATACAACCTGTCTTTTACATCTCCCTGACCTTCTACATGCTGGCCTTTTGTTGAAAATACCCTTAATAATTCACAGTCCCCATTCTTATATACTTATTCCTACCCTTTCTTCAAAGTCCAGGTCCAAAACCACCTCTTCCATTAATAGTTCTTCAACATTCCTAGCAGGAAGTAATTTTCTTCTTCTTTTGAATTTTCATTGTGATCTTTCTACGTCTCTCTATGATCTTTATTGTTTTCCACCTCACCTACTTTTGCCATGCTCCAATCCCTCTCCTAATTTCAAACCATTACTTTCCTGTATTTATCACCTTTCATTGGCTTCCCATTGTTCTGGGGAAGAAGAGCAAAAGCCTTGATATGATCTGTAAGATTCTGTATGAGGTGGCCTTTGTATACCATTCTAGTCTTACTTTCCCCTCTGCTTTCCATCCACTCTGGCCTCCTTTCAATCTTTTAATAAGGTATGCCCTGTCTGCCTCAGAGCTTTCATATGTGCTGTTCCCTCTGCCTGGACTCCTGTTCCCCATCCCCACCTCTCCTTCAGAGTACAACTCCAACACCACCTCTTTGAAGAAGCTTCCCTTATTCTCCAGGAAAGTTAGCATCCTCCTCCCCCGATCATTCAAAACGCTCTTTTATCACCTCACACTTTTCCATGTGCTTCATGGTTGTTTCCTCAACTACTATATAATCTCTACTATGGCAAGGCCTGTGTTTGTCTAATTTCTTATTTGATCTCCATTGCCTAACACAGTGCCTGGATACAAAAGAGCTACTGGATAAATATTTTTTTAAATTATTTCAAAATAAATAGACTGTAAATTAGGTATATATTTATTAAATTATAGGAAGTTTTATGCTTCTCTTATTTCCTCTGTCTCTCTGACCAAGCTGTGAACTGCTTAATTTGTGTCGTACCACCAAGAGCCCAACCGTGTATAACTCATAGATGCTAAGGAAATATGTGTTGAAATGACAGAATAAATGAAGTAATGAAGGTAAAAAAGGACAAATGGACTGGTGATACATAGGGGAGAAAACTAACTTTTCACGTAATTTCCAAATCCTCACATTTTTTAGAGTTTTAATATTTCTCAATATGAAAAATAACCAAATGTCATTCACATTTTATAGACCAATGTCTTGATGCCTATTGAGTATTGATATTTCCTGAGGCACAAAGAGAAAAGGAAGGAAAGAGAAACACTACTGTATTCTGGAGAAGGGATAATGTTTAGAGATGATACCAGAGTTCAGAGAAAATGCAGATTTCCTTTACTCTTATAACAACTGGGGGAAAAAGAAATTTAAAATAGGGAAAGGCAAAAGACAAAATGAGTACTGATAGTTGTTGGAGGAACTAGAAAGGAGTTGTTCCAGTTACAAAAGGAAATCACATGATTCAGTTGTTTTATGTTGGTAAGTTTAATTTAGATGACGTCAGGGCTGGCCTACAGCTATCGTGTCCTCCTCATAGCCAGGCCATACCATCTTCACTTTTATTTCCTTTTCTCCTTGCCAAAAAGCCCCTGGGAGACCAAGCCCCACACAATTACACAGCCTTCACTTCCTATTATCTCTGCCTTATGGGCTCTGTGTGTGACCTTGGACTAATCACTTTTGTCTTCTGTAAAATTAAGGGGCCAGTCTGGTCTCTAGGGTTCCTTCTGTATCAAATATTCTATGATTGTAAGTCTTGACTTGCTATAAGTTTTCGTCATGGGCTGCTGGTGCCTTGATTTCATCAATTCATTCAAAAATATTTGCTGTTTGCTGTACGTCAAGGAGTGTCTTAGGAGCTAGGATAAAACAGTGATCAAAATAGATAAAATCCTTGCCCTCATCCTTACCACGTTTGACTGGGAGGAGACCAAGCAACAAGATGAATAAAACATATGGCATAATAGATACTAGAAAGTGCTAAGAAGAAAAATTAAGCAGGGAAGGCGGACAGGAAATGTGTTGATGTGGTATTGAATGAATAGCCAGAGAAGTCGTCAGTGAGAGGGAAAGACTCAATTCCCCGTTTGCTAGTTGTCTGCCCCTGACTCCTGGAAATTGCTTATGACTTTATGGACCCCTTGCTTCTTTCCCTTGAATTCAACTGTTCCTTCTCATTCCCACTGTCACAGCATTGGTTCCGTCCCTGTCAACTCTTGCCAAGGGCATGAGCAATGGCCTCCTTTTGGATCTCACTGCTACTACCCTCTCCACACTCCATCTTCCCCTCTTTTCTGCCAAGAGCATTACTTTCTTATAGTCAGCTCCAGTGTCACTTGCTTTCTAAAAATTTCCCAATTATTTCCCTCATTGATCTCTGACAACTTCCTCACCTGTCCTAGCTGTTACCACATTAAACTCTTTATTTGCTGAACATATCCATTCTTCGCTCAACTCCATATCTACACACAAACAGTTCTCTCTGTCTAGTCTGCCATTGCCCCCATTCTCTACCTTGCAAACTGCTATCCACCCTTCAAGTCTCTTTTTAAAAAGCACTACCACTGGAATGCCTTCCTCACTTCCCCTGGACAGAATTAGCTTCTTATTCCTCAGCGTCCTCTCTGTACTTTGCACATACCTCTCTGCTACATTTATCACTCTGTATTGTGATTACACATTTTCCTGTTTCTTACTCTCTTTACAGACACCAGACCATATTCATTTATGTTTTGAACTTAGCAAGTCCTCAGTGAAATGGATGAGGACAGAGAGAAGAAGGAGGGGAGAAGGAGGAGAGGGCGAGGGAGAGGAGGGATGTCTGTCAGTCAGTTGTAGAAGATGAGCAGCTGAAGGATAGGAGAAATTGCTGCTTCCAGAAAGCTACAGGTTAGAAGATACCTTAAAGTAGTTCAAACTCTAAAACTTGAGGGTTCGGTATTAACCTACCTTCTATTAGTCCAGCTCTAACCATTCTGTCCCAGTTCTTATAACTGGGCTTCTACAACTCACTCCCCACCTGGTGCCCCAGTTCTGAGAACTCGCCTTCTGTCTTGCTCCTCTCTGTCTGAATCTCTGTTTTGGAGACCTGCCTAATATGTCAGGCTCTCCAAACCTGCAGCTCTGTCTTGCTCTTGTTTATCTCCCTCCCCTTTCTCCCTTTTTAATCTCTGCCCTGCCCATGAACCCAGGCAGGTGGCCAGGGTCCTGCTAATCCCTGACAGACTTCGCTGATTCTGACTTCTGAGCATTACGTGCTCCTGGGTTCCTCCTTTGCCTTTCACTGCCTGCCTGCTGTGGCTACCACTCCACCATCCCCCATGCCATCTGACTGCTTGGATGACCACCTGCTCTCTAAGGCCATACCTTTGGATCCTGTGGTTTGCCTGTTAAATTAGTATTCTTCCCAACAACCTCTCAACCTACGTCTGTTTTGGGGTTATTTTTGTTTGATTGGTTGGTTTTTGTTTTCTCCCCTCCCTGTCCTTCTTAGATCCAGGTTTGTCTTGTCCCCTGCAATATTCCAGTCATGTCCAGACATAATGAGACTGGGCATACTTTAATGGAGAAAGATGGTCTTGGGGATATCACTAGGGTTGTTCAGTTCACTTTAATGTATCTCACCGCATTCGAGTAACAGGGAACCTTATTGGAAGCTCTAATGTCATTTCACAGATAGGGACAATGAAGACTAAAAGGTGAAGTGACTTTTCCCAAGGCTGCACAGATAGCCCACAGCAGAACCATATCTACAGCCTAGGTTTCCTGTGTCACAGTCAAGAAGTATCCTTTTCACTGCTCTGTCACCCTTGTAGACCTGCTTTACATACATCAAAGACTTCTGTAAAACAGCGATCACAGAATCACTTGCAGGCACCTTAAAGAAATGAAGGTGCAAATCTATAGTCTGTATTTTTTCAGGCCAAATAGATACTAGAACAACCTAATATCCTTCAACAACATGGAAGTATCCAGAGAACCCCTAAGTTGGAAGACACTCAAGATACACAGTGGCCACAACAATGGACTAGAGCATACCAAGGATCATGAACACAGAGCAATGTTTAGTCCTGTTGTACGTGGAGTTGCCATGAGTCAGAGCTGACACCACAGCAACTAACAAGAGAACCAGGAAGAGACAATAGCTCTAATCTATCCTAATTAGAACAATACTTTTGAATTTCTCTTCAGGGTGCCAACAAGCTTGGAAAAGATGATCTAGAGATCCAGTAATTAACCAACTAAAAGAAAGAGAAAAATCAGAAAGTGCTTAACAATGAACCCTTGTCAACTAACGGGACATAAGTGGTGCCCCACAAGAGACATTACTGAGACCAATCCTTTAAAAACATTTTAATCTTTATCCTAGAAGAAGAAATGGAACACATTCCCTGTATGTCCGTATAGTGCAATGATAACAGGCATATGTTATTCAAGACAATTAGTTCCCACTGGGGATTCAGGGATGCATTGGACAAGGTCTTCATCCTGGTGAGTTTAGATTTGAGTGGGAGAGGTGGCTATGCACACAAAGAATTATAATTCCAGACACCTAATAAATGTGATGTAAATAAGAATGCAGTGGAATTATTGTAGAAGAACTGACTTCTTCCCCACCAACTTGGACTAGGGAGAGTGTCATGAATGCAAGGGCATCTCGGATCTCAGAAGTAGCCCTGACCTAATGGGCCAAGCTGGAAATCTGAGAGTCACCTGGATGCCGCCTCCTATATCTAGGCAGCCATCAGGTCCTGTCAATTCCAAAGCTTAAAACATCTTACAAACCAGCTTTCTCTCTATCTGCCTTAGTTCGGGGCCTTGTCATTTCTCCATATATGTCTACAGTAATATCCTGACTGGTCTGTAGTCTATAGTGTCTATAGTCTCTATAGCATCTATAGTCTCTCTCTCCTTCAATTCATCTTTCATACTGCTGACAGAATGATCTCGCTGCTAATCTGATCACATCACTCTGGAGTTTAAAATCTTCCAATGAGTCAACATTTGTGAGGCCTTCCGTGGTTTGGCTCCTATTCACTGCTTCAGTCACACCTCCTGCTATTGCTTGCCTTGCACATTATGTTCTAGCAACACTGAATTCCCTGCATTTCCACCAAAAAAGTCTTCCTCTTTTATACCTCCATGTCTTTGCCCTGGGTGTTAGTCAGCTCTAAAATCAGAGTACTCACCAGAGTGCATCATTAACAGAAAAGCCAATCAGCAACCAGGAAGAATCTCATTCATTGCAGGAATTAGAAGGGCCTTAATGCCAGCAGCTCTCTTTCCTACAGGGATTCCCTGCCAACACCACTCCATCTCAGTTAATAGCAAGGCTAGGATTCTACACTTTTTTGTGGCTGTTTGGTTGAAGTCTCTTTAACAAGTAACCCAGGTTTCCTTAGTTCATGTTCAGGGAACCTTCTAACACACATCAAGGATCTGGTGGCTTCACTCTCCCTCCTCCTTTCCCTACCCCCTACTCCTCAGGGTCATTTCAAGCTCTGTTTTCAAATGCCCACAGACCGAAAGGGAGGGTTTGTGACTGAAAAGTAACCAGTCAATTTAAATGGATCCCTTCGCAACTTAAACAAGATAGAAAACACCTATCAATGACGCCCCTTTATGAAAAATCATTTGTTAAAAAGCACATAAACTTTAAGGATTTTCTAAAATAGCTTATGCATAGCACGCTAAGGTTCTCAGAATACTGCTGTCTTTGGGTTTTTTTAACTTATAAAATGCCATTTTCTTATTTCTTCATGATTTAGTAACAGTGAGTACTGGCTCATCAAAAAAAAAAAAAAAAAGAAAGAAAGAAATTAAGTAAAAACCATATATCCTTGTTCCACACACCTATGAATATCAGAGACAAAAAAAAAAAAAAACCATTGCCGTCGAGTCAATTCCGACTTATAACGACCCTACAGGACAGAACGACCCTACAGGACAGAGTAGAACTGACCCGTACAGTTTCCAAGGAGCACCCCATGGATTCGAATTGCTGACCTTTTGGTTAGGAGCCATAGCTCTTAACCACTATGCCACCAGAGTTTCCATACCAGAGACACATAGTAAAAAGGCAGAAAATACAGCTGTTTAGTAATCAAGGGTAGAATTTCACCATCTAGAAAAATAAAATGTTGGTCTACTTCCGAACATAGAAACATGACCCTGCTAAAGACCGCGGAATTTTATTTCCATCAGTTACAAGACTCCAAGGGCAAAAACAAAAACATGAAATGCTGATTCTAAAAATCCCTGATGAAATACCAGGCTAGAAATTAATATTTATCACATTTTCAGGGCTTCTGACACAACAGCTCATAAACATATATGCTGATGTTATGAATACAAATTTGCAAGCTCTGTGGACATATATTATCTTTTCAGAAAATAACAAGGTAGGCAGATGCCTTCCTACTTGTGATTAGTAATCTACTGAATATGGACAGCAACATTTATGACAAATAAAATTGAAATCAATGGATCACATACATCTTAGTCATACACTGATTCAATTAATTACAGTGAGAAAATAGACAATGACTCTTTTACCATTTAAAACAATTTAGAAGACATCTGTGATGTGCTTTTTGTCTTATTCACTCATTAGTGTGGAGGAAATAAATGAGAGGATGGGTGGATACATGGCAGAGCTAGGATTCAACAGTTAATTTAATAGGATGAAACATGTTTTCTTTGGTGGAGATGCAGAGAGCACACAATCATGTCCAATGGCTCTCAATAAAATGTGCATATGCAAATAGTGCACCACCTATTTATCAGTTTATGACACTGTGGTGGCTTGCGTGTATCTGTGAAGCTGAAAGCTATACCACTAGTATTTCAAATGCCAGCAGGGCCACACGTGGTGGACAGGTTTCTGCAGAGCTTCGAGAAGAAGACAGACTAGGAAGGCCTGGTGATCTACTTCCAAAAATTAGCCAATGAAAATCTGGCGGATCACAATAGAACATTGTCCAACTCACTTGCTTTGGACACATGATCAAGAGGAATCAATTGCTGGTGGCAGCCATCATGTTTGGCAAGGTAGAAGGCCAGCGAGTGAGACTTTCAGTGGGATAAACTGGCACAACAGTCACAACAACGGACTTGAACATGCCAGTTATTGTGAGGATGACACAGGACCAGGCAACACTTCGGTCTGCTGTTCATCAGGTCACCACAAGTCGGAGTCGACTCAACAGCAAGTATCTATCTACCTATCTAAGGACACAGGACCACATTTCAGGTCTCAAAATTATGCCCCTGTTGTTGTTTAGGAGCCCTGGTGGCACAGTGGTTAAGAGCTTGGCTGCTAACCAAAAGGTCAGCAGTTCAAATCCACCAGCCGTTCCTTGGGAACTCTATGGGGTGGTCCTACTCTGTCCTACAGGGTCTCTATGAGTTGGAATCGACTCTATAGCAATGGGTTTGTTTTTTGTTGTTGTTGATGTTTAATATTTCTTTAAGTTTACAAAGCCCAGAAAATAAAAAATAAACTATAGACTTTGACTTTATTTCTTGCTACAGTTTAGGGGGATATTTTTCAACTTTTTTTTTAGCTGTGTCATTATTTTGTTCAACATATCCTGATTGTGTGAGATACTGTGCACTTGAATATATCATCTAAAAAGACAGACAAATGGAAGTTTCGTAACGTTGACGCACAAATTAAATACAAGTGCTAAAGTCTATCCTATAGTTGGTAGTTGATGATGGTGATGATGATGATGATGATGATAATAATTGAGAACTTACTCTATGTGAGACACTGTATTGTAAGCTAAATATCCACTTAATCATCAGAAGAATGCTGAGAAGTGATTATTATTAATTCCATTTAGATGAAGAAATCTAGGTTTGGTGAGGTTAAGAGACTTGCCCAAGGCCACACAGCTACTAAGTGACTGAGTCAGGATCAAAAAGAAAGGTCCCACACCAACAGAGATACAAAGCAAACAGTATTTAAACTGTCTCAGCCATCCTGTAAGGGTACTGAACACCAGCTGTCCTTCCAAACTGCCTGCTCCCAGAGTTTCCTCTGTTGTCAGCCTATACGCCTGCTCCAAGAAAGGACTCATGGTTCAGAGCTTTAGTTTTCCCTCATCCTTCTATGTTACAGTTCCCAGAACAGGGCTTCTGCCCTGACTTGCTCTAGTGGCCTCTGTCCCAAAGACTGAAGTCCTATTCTGGAACCACAGCCCACCATCTGGGGTCTTCTGGAGACCTTTAAGATGACAATTTCCTGGCACGCATGCTCCCGTGTCTAATATTCTTCCAGTTATGTTCTGCAAACCCAGTGGAAAGCCTTTTGCTTCTTCTTGGTAACAATGATACCTACTATTGTCTGAATCATGCTGGGCTTCTTAATATGCATGCCTCCTTTTGGTCTAGGCTCTTTGAAGGTCAAGAATAAGTCTTTCAATCTCCACTGACACTGTCTGATACTGAATAATGACAAATGAATGGCCTTGTCAGGCTTAGAGGTCACAGCCTCATCCACTGGACCTACTTCCTTCTGACAGATGTCTCAGTCCTGGATCACTCTTCCATGCAGGTCCTAGGCCTGGTCTAATCCTCTGTATCGCAACAGTATGTTTCATGATGAGAAACCAGCTGAATCCACTGATATGAAAGGAATACAGCAGGAAGAACACTGTACATGGAACTATTAGTCTCAAGGTGATATTTCACCTGGGTCTTAAGGAATAATTAAGAACTTCCCAGGTGAAAGAGAGGCATACACCCAGGTAGAAAAGTTTTAAGTGTAGATGATAAAGTTAAAGAATGCCAAGTATCCTAGTGGGATTAGCACACATGTGTAGACCAACTTCATGATAACACAAAGATAAACAACAAAGAGATGCAGAAATGTAACTACCCTCACTACTACACTCCACCCCCAAGACACATGGGGGAACTCATGGGAATATGAAATACAGTCGAGTCCAATCCACTGTTTTCAGATTGCCTGTGTGTTTTGAGGAGCCTCCACACTTAGTAAACTCCCTGCAGGGTTCAGACGCAGGTTCTCAGAACACACTCAATCAATACCTGCTGACATCAGCTATCAAAATGGGGCATTACTTGAAGTAAGGAATATGATTATCCCTGATGAGGGCAGCTTAGTGAACCTTTCTTCCATACCTATCCATCCTTCTCCCTGACAGATATGGTAATGCAGAGACTTCTTCCCTCAGTATAATCATCAACTCAGACGTTCTGACTCCTCCAGGAAGAAACTAGCTGAGAGCCTGCTAGAAACCTTCAATCTCATTCAGTGTTAAAGAATATCTACTATATGCGGGGTCCTCTTTATCACGGCATCAACACTAACTCCAAAGACAAACCCCAGCCAGTCCCAAGACAACACTCATCTCTTACACATGCAGAAAACACTCACATGAAACTCCTATTATGTTATTCAATTTTTTCTTTTTTAAGATTTTTAACCTCTAAGAGAGAGCATGCTACACTCTACATGATAAGTCCCTTAACTTCTCAGTGCTTTAATTTCCTCATTTGTGATACAAGAATAAGACTAGTCACCTTACAGAACTATTTTCAAGGTTAAATAAATGAGTATCTAAAGGACTTAGCATAGTATCTATCAAATGTTTACTGCTATTATTTTTATTGTAATTATCATCATTAATAAATAGAGAAATACCCAGCACAGACTGTTTAACTACTTACTTATCACAGATAACAAGATCTGTGAAGCCTGAAATTTCCATTTTTATCACTGCTGCACAGTCATAAAAAAAATGGCTTAGTCCCTATTTTATTTACTATCGGGTTTCAATGCACAAATAATCTGAGGCATAAACTTGGACCAACTTATTGATATCTGTGCAAAAATCCATTCTAGTTGATTATTTTTAAATGGATCAGCATTTTAATTGGGCTTAACTTTTGGCTACTTAGATTTTATCTGAACAACTTGGGTAAACTTACTCCCTCATATTTAAGTATAATCTAATGATATACTATTAATTATATTTATTTGTCCCTTTATTAAAAGGATTATTCATAAAAAAATTAAAGTCTTCAATTTGTACAGTGCTTTAACATTTATAAAATATTTTCTCTCTATGTATAATATAGCATGTTCTCTACTATTCCATAGCTTTTCAAGGGAATACACTTGAAAACAAAATGTTTTCTATCCTTTGATCATTCTGCTTAAAGCACACATCCAAATGCAGTACGCAATCAAGGCTGACCTATCCAAAAACACTTGGAGAAAATGAGACAGGAATTAAAAACAGTCCTAAGAATGTAAGAGACTATAAATAATCTTCCCAACTTAGGATGCTGCTGCAAAGTAGCTTCTTGCCACTTCCAGGTTTTAATGCCTTGATTAATTATGGAGTGATCTTTAATTATGTATTTTATTATACATAACAAGTATAAATTACATACCTGATTGTTCGTAATTGTATTAAAAATATGTATCATTTATCCTTGAAAGTGAAAGGCCTTTTTCACGATGGATAGAGCTATTTGGGGAACAAAGTATGGGTGGAATTAATGGTCCCCATATTAATCATTTATTTTATGAAAATGTGAAGGTCATCCTCCCCTCTAAGATGTCTCCTGAATTCCTTTTGCAAGGTCTGCCAGATGAATTTCAATATGCAAAGCAGAGCATTATACAATGTGTACTACTCTCCCCCTAAAGGCATATAGCTTTTATTTAATAAAGATGTTTTTCTAAGAAGATTTACTGTGGCATTGTCACATATTAGAACTTGTCTTGGAAAGGTGATTATTATTAGTAAAGACAGATGACCTGTCTCTGGGTAAAACAATGGACATCATTGCATGGACCTATTAATATTCCCAGAGTTAGAGGCTGATAAGAATCACAATGTAAAACCTACAGACACCATTTACTGAGCTCCTGCCAGGAGCCAGGTATTGTATTAACAACTCAACATTGTTAATATTATTATATTTTATATAGGGCCGCTATGAGTCAGAATCAACCTGATGGCACAAAACAACAACAAATTTTATATACTGTTATGAACATTAACAATGTGCAATGCACTAGGTAACAGCCTTATATTCGTTTTACTTAATCTTCATATTATTTTCCCCCATTTTTAGATGAAGACAATAAGCCTTAAAAAAGTGTCTTACTGAAGATCATGCAGCTAGGTGAAACAAGTGTCAAACTCCAAAGGCCAAGTTCTTTCATTATCCACAAATACCATTGCTACAGGTTGAAAAATTAGGACCCATAGTCCCAAGGTGAGGATCTGAGGCAGGTGTGGCTAGAGGCAGTGAGGCACAGGGGATGTTTCTGGACCTTCAGGTTTGACTCACTCTTTCTGGCAGTCAAGATGATGATCAGTTAGCAAAATTCTTGGACTAGACAGAAAGGGGGTCACTCTGGCTCTAGTGGCTATGTGATCTTTTTCAGGTTATTTAACTGCTCCAAAACTCAGTTCTTCATCTACAAAGGAATTATAATAGTGCCTACTTCGTACATGTACTGAGAGGATCAAATGAGTTAATCACAGTGAATGCTTAGCTCAGAGCTCAGCATACAATAGTCATCAATAAATGTTAGCTTTTATAGTTGTTATTTTTTCCTCCTCCTTCTCTAATAACTGTTATTACTATTCTGGGTTTCTGCAAACTAATTATTGCCCCCCTTTTGTTTTCATTCATTTTCAGTTTGAATCTAAAATTCTAAATGTGTAAAATTTAAAACATTAAAAGGTTAATCCAACTCCCTTATCTATCTTCTGCCCCAGCCTTGACACCAATATCCCTTCTTTCTTGATCTGATTTCAGTCCTTTTTATTCTAGTTTCTCCAAGATACATGTCAAAAATGAACCCCACAATCATTACCCCAGGATAACTTACAGAGAGAAAAAGAAAGAGACAGCGAAAGACTTAAACATCCAATGCTGTTAAGAATGATATTCCCCAAGCAAGAAGAAACTGAATCTCATATTTTCTGTCCAAGCAAATCAGTGTTTTAGTAGACATGTGTCGTCGGATGTCTACAGATATGCAGCAAGATCTTTTTTCTTTTTCTTTTTCACTTAAGGAAGAGAATAGAACTGTCTCCTTTAAGAAAAGCATTTAGAATAGCAGTACCAACTCCAAATAACATAAATTAGGATGGAAGCTCACTAATTCAGACTAACTGGGAGCAAGGATGGGCTGAATTACTGACAACTCTGACTTAAAGAACATATTCTGTTAAATACGGAGGCAATATCTCCTAATGTTTAAGAGCATGTGGTTTGTGGTGAGACATCCTGGGATTTAAATCCTGCTCTGCCACTTACTCTCTGTGCAATATTTCCAAAGTTACTTAATCTCTTGAAGTCTGAATTTCCATATACATAAAATAGATATAGGGATAGTTTTAACTCATGGACTTTTCCTGAGGATGAAATGAGGCAATGTGTGTAAATTACCACTTTAACACAGGGCCTGGCACAGGGTAGGCATTCAAAAGTGATTGCTGCTCTTATTATTAATGTTCCTATCATCAATATCATCTCTGTTATCATTATAGTATTCCACATAAACAGAATTAACTGAAACAAAACTAACAAAACAATGCCAAATATTGATCCTTGTATTACCTTGAATAATGGATAAGAATTGTTTTTAATTACCTGGGAATTGTTGAAATATAAGTCTGGACTCAACCAACACTGATTAATTGGCCACTGTGCATCACACCTGGCACCTTCACAAATATTATAGCAGATAATCCTCACAAAAGTCTATTTAACAGTTGAGAAAATAGTCACAGAAAAATGGCTCCTCCAAGATTACACAGGTAGTTGGTGCAGAGTAAGCAGGCAAATGCAGTGACATAGTGCCCAGCACATAGTTAGGGCTCAGTGATTAGTGACTAAATAAATGAATGGAGGCAGGACATGGTGTGGTGTAGTAGATACGCTGAATTTAAACATTCTAATTGTGAATGCTAGGAATAGTTAATTCATACTTATTGACTGTATGATCTTGAGACAGCTGTTTAATCTGAACCTCAGTATCTCTATCTGTAAAATAGGCATGATAATATCTGTGCCACAGAAATTAATGTGAAAATGAAATGAGACAAAACACAGAAATGATCTAGCACTGTGCTTGGTACGTAAGAGGTATTCAACACATGCTAGTGTTCTGTCCTTTTCCCCTTGTGCCAAGGTTCATCTCTTCCCCAAACTTTCACAGCCTTCTCCTTATCATGGAGAGTCCATCATCAGCACTGTTCCCTTCTTCGCCGGGACAACCATTTATTTTCCTTGCAGGTCAGTTTGAAAATCCAGACTCTTTTTCACTTTCTCTGCATCTAAAGCCATTCACTGGGATCACACCAACCCCACTCATGTCCATCTGCCTCTGCCCACCCTTCCTTTTCAGTCTTTTCTAGGAGACAGTTTCACAACCTCTCCTCACCACGTCATTTCTCAGTGGCCTCTTTGCCTTCTCCAAAACAGTACCAGAATTCATAAAGTCATGACATGATTTTTTCTTTCACCTTATCTGTCAATAAATTATTTTCCAGGCTTTTAAACAGCATTAGGATCCTATCTTTTCCAGGAAGCCTTCCTAGATAGGACTCATAAAATTGATTTTCTTTTTTCACCCTATATATCATCTGGATATGGACTTCTTATTTTCACCATAATTATACACCTAGGGTATCAGCCAACACTGATTTACACCCTTTATTTACATTTAATCTAAATTCCTTGTTGTCTGTTAACGTGTTAAGGACCAGAGTCTGTGTTTGTGTTTCTTATACCTATATCATAAGACAATGTGAGTGCTTTCTTTGACTATAAACAATTAGAGGATATAGATGGTCCATGCTCCAAAAGCACTTTATAAGGAGTCTGCATTATAACACTACCACATGGTAGCAGAATTCCTTGTTTACACGCTGGGCTCTTATTCATCTTTGTGTCCCCAGGGCTTTCCACAAGTCCTACCACATAAAACTCAGACCAAATCCATTGCTGTCGAGTTGATTCTGACTCATAGCGACCCTATAGGACAGAGTAGAACTGTCCCATAGGGTTTCCAAGGCTGTAAATCTTTAAGGAAGTGGACTGCCACATCTTTCTCCCGTGGAGTGGCTGGTAGGTTTGAACCTCTAACCTTTCTGTTAGCAGCTGAGCACTTTAACCACTGTGCCACCAGGGCTCCTCTATGAACATATACCAAAAAACTTAACCAAACCTGTTGCCATCAAGTCGATTCTGGCTCATAGCCAACTTACAGGGCAAAGTAGAACTGCCCCATAGGGTTTCCAAGGAGCCGCTGGTGGATTCAAACGCTGACCTTTCGGTTAACACCTGAGCTCTTAACCACTATACCACCAGGGTTCCCGATGAACACATACCAGAAAAAACCCATTGCTTTCGAGGCTATTCTGATTCATACCGACCCTAACATATAGGGACTTAAAATTATTTTAGCTGAAGTGACAAAGGAAGGAGGAAAAAATAGAAGAGCAGCAATACTGGTTCAGATTAGCCAGATGCTATATTAGCAGCTTTGCATATACCATGTAAATTAGTCCTCATAAAACACCACAAAGCAGGCACCTTTTTTTTTAAGAGATGAATAAAATGAGGCACAGAGACATTAAATAACTTACTCAAAATTAAACAATAAACAAAAGCCGGAGATTTTGTGCATTTATCCACTCCATTGTACAGACTTTTCCAAATAGTTTTTCAGTTAGTTATACCATGTCTCCCTTCTGCTCATGGAATTAGGTTCTACCTCCTTAATGCAAGGCCTTCCACAATCCATAACTCTTCCTTTCTAGATGCAACTCTTAGCATCCTCTGCTTATCCCCCACTCTTCAGCTGGAATAAACACACTCAGCTTTCCAAATATGCCCTTTGCTATCCCTGTTTTCTCACCCTGGAATTCCATCCTGCTCTCTACTGCCAATCAAAATTCTTCTTCTTCTTTATAACCAGTTCCTTTTCAATATTCACCATGGAGTGTTCTCTATTCCCATGCTGGGATTATTTTTTCCTTCGTTGATGTATCCGAAACTCTTGGTTTGTACTTCAAGGTATACACTGCTTAGTAGTAGAGTAGTGAGATGTCTGCCTCTTACATTAAAATGTGAACTCCTTGAGGGCGAAAGTTTGATCATATCCATCCCTGTGTACTCCTAATGTCTTACACTTTGCTTGGTAAAGAGATACTCAGAAGTTTTTTGAATAGATGAAAAAGGAGAGGAAAAGAGAGAAAGTAAGAAAGGAGAGGGGCAGGAAGAGACAGAAAGAGATTACTTAATTTGATGGCTCATGTAAGGTACCTGGTACTTAACTAACTCAAACCTGCTCTTACTATGAAAATGCATTCAAAGCTCTATATATGCTTTCAAACGCTCTTTGCATTTAATATATGCTCAATATCTACCCCTATACCTGGGAGAAATTACACTGTCTAATGTAATAGTTTATCTTAGCAAACTTTCATGAACTGCAATATTAGGCAATCACACCAAGTGCTTATGGAGGTACAATATATTTATTATGGACATCACTTAAGAGCATCCTGAACATACCGTCTCATATACAAGACAACCCTCAAAAGCCCTTCCATCAGAAGCACGATAGTTGAGACAGGCAAAAGTTTTTATGCTCTTTTCTTTCCCCACTATGAAGACAGACACACATGAAGAAAAAAATCCTCCAAATTACACAATGAACTGTCTCAATGAACATCCCACCTGAACATATCCCCTCCCAAGCTAATGTAGTTTTTCAGGGAAGGCTCTGTGCCCCCTTTAGTGACAGTAATGTCTCAAGTGTGAAGTAATCCCATTATACTCATTGGAATTACAGGCCTGTGTCCTGAGCCTCCTGCCGACAGAAAGCTACCTCATCTTGTTCCTAATTAAGAGCACAAAATTCTTCCCAAACCACCTTCATTATTACACACAGCATGCTTGGCTCTGTCAGGCAATACCCTCATATTCTGGAAGAATCAGCCTCCTCTTTTAAAATCCAGGTAACCACCCCAGAGCTAATTATGTCTATTAAAACATGTTTCCTACACTCAGCAGATGAAACCCATTTCACAACAACAATGGGCTATACAGCAGAGAAACTGTTTGCAACAAAAGGTAATAGAGAGAGGACGGTAGGCTTAAAAACAAATGCACACACCAAATAAACAAAAACAGGGGAAAAATCACGTCCAACCAGAAGAAAATGACCGTGTAAACCTTCTTAGAAAGTATATGCTTATTTTAAAAATTCGAACAGTGAAAAAACTAAGAAGCAGCCGGACTTGTTTCCCTATATAGCTGAAAATACAGAGACCGTGGACAGAAGAGAATGCAAGACTCTTCTGTAGCAGCTCTTTACCCTAGAAACCCATCTTCTTAAATAACAAGTTCTGTTCTGTGGGCAAGTAGTTTTTCTTCTCTGAATCTAGATTGGCTTCTTCATTGAACAACAACACAAAGGAATCTGAGTTATGAAATTCCTAAGACTGTTTCCAGCATTGACATTCACTGAGAGCCACTATGTCACTTTATTTCACCTAATACCCTCCAGCATTATCCAATGCCTGAGGCATAGAAATTATTCAAGCAAAATCCCAGTAGGCTAAAATGCATCATGACGGTGTTTCTAAACAATGAGGCCCATTACAGCAGGATTTTAGTCACTATTTCCATTTCCCATCTCAGTACAAACCCCAGTCAGCCCCTTATCATTTTTCCTCCTTATCATTTTTATGCAAAATAGGATCCCATGCAGCGGCAGCAGCACCTGGAAACTTCTTAGAAATGCAGATTATCTGTTCCCACTCTAGATCTATTGAATCCCTAACTTTGTGGATGGGACTCAGCAATCTGTTTTAACAAGAGCTCCGGGTGATTTTGATGCATGCTGAAGTTTGAGAAACACTGTCTTACATGAAATATAGCAAGAGTCTCTTTTAGCGTCCTCTTGTTTCTCCTCTTGCTCATCTCTAATCCATTCTCCATACTGCTACCGCATCAGTTTTCCTAAAATTTAAATTTGATCATCTCAGTCTCTCTTTCAAACCCTTCCGTGACACTGGTGCTCAATTCTTCATCAAACAAAAATTCAAAATTCTTTGATGGCAAACAAAGCCTTTCACCATCTGGCCTCTACCCATCTTTCCAAAGTCACTTCTTCCCACTTCCCCTTGTATCCCCCATTCAGGCCATGCTGAGCCTTCTGCTGCTCTGTGAAAAAGATCATGCTCTTTAAGGAGTCTGTGCTTTGCTCAAGCTGTTTCCTCTGCTCAGAATGACTTCTCTCACCTCTACTGTGTGTCAAACACCTTCTCATCCTGTTAGACTCTGAGTATCATTTCCTCTGGGAGGCCTCTTCTGGCTCCGCCCCCTCCCCTCTACAATCCTGTTGTATCTAGCAAACTAAAATCCATTGCTCTGGAGTGATTCCGACTCATAGCAACCCTACAGGACAGAGTAGAACTGCCCCATAGAGTTTCCAAGGAGGGCCTGGTGGATTCAAACTCCCAACCTTTTGGTTAGCAGCTGTAGCATTTAACCACTATGCCACCAGGGTTTCCAGGTGCACAACTTTGATGTATAAATTTAAATTGTCATGCTATACAGTAATTGTTAACTTACATATCTATCTCCCTCACTAGCTGGAGGTCTTCAGAGAAGTTGAGAAGGGTATTTGGATAGATTTACCTCTATTTTATTTTTCTATACATAGACTATATTAGGCATATGTCTTAGTCATCTAGTGCTGCTATAACAGAAATACCACAAGTGGATGGTTTTAACAAAGAGAAGTTTATTTCCTTACAGTAAAATAGGCTAAAAGTCCAAATTCAGGGCGTCCGCTCCAGGAGAAGGCTTTCTCTCTCTCGGCCTTCTCATCAGTGTTCCGCCAGACTAGGAGCTTCTCGGCGCAGGGACCCTGGTCCAAAGGACGCGCTCTGCTCCCGGCACTGCTTTCTTGATGGTATGAGGTCCCCCTGTCTCACTGC
>NW_004444076.1:2669383-2757447 GCF_000243295.1 Trichechus manatus latirostris
TTACAACATACAGGAAAATCACACAGTACCAGGAATCATGGCCTAGCCAAATTGATACACACATTTTTTGGGGGACATAATTCAAACCATGACAGCATATATTATGAATTCCAATTAATATTTCTTTGAATAAATGAATAAATAAACTGCCTTTTAAGTATCTACTGTCTACAGGTGCTATGGTAGTGTTTTACCTCTATTATCCCTATTTTACAGAAAAAAACTGAGCCTCAGGCTTTGCCAGCTTATAAAAGACATAGCCAACTCTTTGGACACTGAAGTTGTTTCCTCAACCAAACTACAGAGTTTTCCTAAATAAACTAAGCATAGCCATATCTTCCTTGACACGTTTTCACATTTTTCTTACATGAAGTTTCTGTAATATGAAATGAAATTTATGAAGTCAAATATTGAATATTTGAAGCCAAATATTTCTGGGCCTCCATTTCTCCATCTGCAAAAAGGCTTTGCTATATATTACCTATAATAATCAACTATTGTTGTTATTTGATATTAATATAATTCTTTCCAGCCGTAATAATCTTTGATTATTAACTGGTCTCCTTGTATTCGATTATGCTATTTCAGTAGCCTACTTCAGTTCTGGGCACATTCATGATGTTCTTGAAAAATTATTTCATTGACTGTTTGCTATGGCCACGGTGTCAGTTCTCATTAAAAATGTTTTGAGTAAGGGTACTAAGTTGACCACAAAGTCTCTCTCCTCAAAGAATATTTAATTGTGGTTTAGATTTGCCAGTCAAAATTCCTAAAGAAGTGCGGTGTGACAGATCGCTTTTGTGCGGCCTTTCTAGCCGTGGTCTTGTAACTCCCACCCAAGCGAATGGGTGGGACTTGCGATAGGGTAATCGTGGCCCACCAAAGGGATTGGTCAGTTTTGCCATCCTGCTGGGCTTGAGGTGAGCCATCCCAGAGGCCAGAAAGAGAAGAGCCCACTACCACAAAGGTAGGAGAGACCCACAGGAGATGGTGCAGTGAGTTTCCTGGCCCACAGAGACAAAAAGCCAAGTGCCTCTGGGCAGAGGCCTAGGGCCAGGGAGAGGCATGCCTTCGAGCACAGCTGGGGAGAGACTGTCCTGATGGAGGAACTATATCCTTGAGTGTTCCTGAGCCTGAATTGTAACCTGTTACTTCCCTAATGAACCCCAGAATTTTGAGTACTGTCTGTGAGTTCTGTGTGGCCATTGCAACGAATTATCAAACAGAGGAGAGAAGTAGAGAGTGTCTTAGGAAGGATGGTTGATGTCAGAATTGGTAGAGATGAGAGAGAGGAGAGGCATATCTGACTTCTGCCTCACCGGAATCAGCCTTGGGCTGTTGATCTTAATTCTCGTTCCCCCTTGTTTAGTTAGAACAGGTCAGGCAGTGCCTTCATGCCGTTTTTACAAGAAGACAGTTGGAATCTGACTTTTTTATCTTTATAACTAGTTACAAACATTCCATTTTCCCTTTTTTTATCCTTGGTTGGTACAGCTAAACTATCACAACAGTTATTATCACTGTCAAAGTTATTTACTTCAGAACGTTAAATTTATAAACGCTAAGGAAGAGTTTAATTAGCTGAAACCTAAATTGCCATTATTAATTTACTGGTTACTTTACAATACCTTGTAAAACATTTATGCTGCGGTAAATGAAGAATCCACTTTCCAAAGATCATGTGATATGGTTAATTCATTATACAACTAAATAATTTAATTACTAATCTTAGTAAAGCTCAAGGTACTCAGCTGAAGTTAAATTGCTTTACTTGCAACAAAATGTTTAACATTATTACCTCAGATGTTATAAAATCTGATCAAAGAAATAACTGAAGTTCAGGCATTTGTAAGTATTCCTAAAACATTCTTAGAATAGCTTAAATAGGTAGATGGAATAATTGTTGTAAATTAACAAGTTTTATGGGAAGGTCAAGTGGGGAAGGTCTGGAAGTTTTTGCATTATGACAGTATTCAGGTTTGATTACTAAATGGTGCTTTGTCTCACCAAGGACACTAGGATATTTAAAAATTCAACTTAAATTCAATTGTGTCTATTCTTGCCTGGCATCTGTTACTGTAATAGATAGGCTGAAAAATAAAATTCCATCCAACTCATTTTACTCTTTCAAAGTCTGTGATGACCTATTTTACTACTTGCAATTTACTCAACCAATGATAGAAATGTGTAGAATCCCCAAACCTCTTGTTCTCATCTCACTGTCTTGTAATTCCTCATTTACTTGTCCTCTACAATTGCTTGCAATTGTTTTAACAATGAACCATGAGTTCCTTGAGTATTGAATGTGCCATGTTCACCATTACACCCCAGCTTCCTAACATACTGTGAAGCATCTATTAAATGAATAAATACATGGATTGAGATTATTCCTTTCAATTATTTCAAGTTAATATCTAGTTTCTTTAAAGGAAATAGTTCTATTTCAAAAAGATTGTTATTTGCTCAACCAGTGATGGAACTGTGTACATTATAAATACGTATTTGATATGGAAGAAAAGAGGCAACAGACATTCTAGAATACAGAGTGTTAATCAGAAATACAAAAGCCATCTTCTGTTAGCTGAATGTTCCTACATCTTTTGAACAGTCTCTAAAAGCAGAGAAACACATGGAAGTATCTATATCACTAAGCAACAAATAGCAATGATGGATATTGATTCCTTTCCAAAACAGAGCTGATGCTTTAGGAAGACAGAAGTTTATTATACTAATTAGAGGCCCCTGGCCTATCTCCTCAGAGGATGTTCTCATGGGTAGATACCAAGGCACACACTCTTAGGTGGATGATTTTCAAGTTACTGACTCAACAATCAAATGGCAGCAATCCTAGCATCTTTGTGAGATAAGCTGATTAAATCAGGCCTTCAGATTGAGTCACCTTCCAAAAGTACTGCTCAGTGAAGCTCAGGTTTGGTGTATTTGGGCCAAGTTTTGCTTGCCCATCCATGTCAATGTTGTGGAGCATGTGATTATGAAACTGGTCAAAGTAACAAAAAAAAAACCAAGCCCGTTGCTGTTAAGTTGATTCCAACTCATAGCAACCCTATAAGACAGAGTAGAACTCCCCCATGGGGTTTCCAAGGAGTGGCTGGTGGATTTGAACTGCTGATCTTTTGGTTAGTCGCCAAGCTCTTAACCACTGCACCACCAGGGCTCGCAAAACTTAAGTAACCTGCCCAAAATCACAGGACTAGTAGGTAGAGCTGGGATTTGAACCTAGGCCATCAGGCTCCAGAGTGTCTGCTCTTAACCACTCTACTACACTCTGCTGCCAAACAAACCCATTGCTGTCAAGTTGATTCCAACTCATAGTGACCCTATAGGACAGAGTAGAACTTCCCCATAGGGTTTCCAAGGAGCGGCTGGTGGATTCAAACTGCTGACCTTTTGGTTAGCAGTTGAGCTCTTAACCACTGCACCACCAGGACTCCACCACAAAGTAATCCTACCACAAATCTAACTCAGCATCAGAAAATGGGATGGAAGAATTGGCTAGTCATTTGAGAAGTTCCACAGAATTACATTCACTCCAAAATCTCTTTCCTTAAATGACCTGTCACATAGATAAAAACCAAAAAAAATTCATGGCCGTTGAGTCGATTCCGACTCATATTGACTCTGTAGGACAGAGTAGAACTGCTCCATAGAGTTTCCAAGGAGCAGCTGGCTGGTGGATTCAAACTGCCAACATTCTGGTTAGCAGCCGAGCTCTTAGCCCCTGTGCCACCAGAGTTTCACATACATAACACTACTTATATCACAAACGTTAACTCATGCAATCCTCATAACAACCCTGGGAGATAAATATTATTCTCATTTTATACATGAAGAAAGTACAGACAGTCTAAGGAACTTGCTCAAAACCCTGCAGATCACAAGTAGTGGTGTGAGGATTTGAACTCAGAAGTCTGACTCTAGAAACTGTTTTCTTAAATACACTACTCTTCTGCCTTAATATATTTTAATAAAAGTATCAAAAACAATAAACAGCCCTTTTTTTTTCTAGAAGGACACTATGAATCTTCACTTGTGCTAAGAGCATAACCAAACCAGGTGTGTTTTATTCTAATTCTGCATAGTGGCACTCATTGAAGGAGAGATATGCCAGGTGGTTTACAATCAGGCATGATTCCACAGCTCTAGAGTGCTAACATTCAGCAAAAAATAGGGAGGGGCTGGGCAAGTCAAAGGAAATAAAAGGGAAAGGCTGGCAGGCTAAAGTACATCTAAGAATTTGCTTTAATCCTGTATGTCTTTGTCCTAATCTACACCTGAACTTCCCTAGGGTAGGGGCCATGGCTTGGTCATTCGTGCATTCCTCATATAAATCTCAGCACAGTACTAGTAATAGTAGTAGTTTACAAGCAAGTCTTTTTTCAATGCCAAGGGGCAAATAAGTACTTGTTGAATTGTTAATTGATTTTAAAGACCACAGATAATTCATTGATTTTATTTTCCTGGGGCTAACCTGGGTCAACTTGGAAAAAATGTGAATTTGAAACTGTTCAGGGCGATCAGATAGGTGAATTGTAAGTAACTGGGAAGGGTAAAGTGTAAACTAATTTGAAATGTATTTAAATTTGTTTTTTAAAAGGCGGGGTATAGTTCACAACTGCCAACAAGCACTATTATGCTGCATTTCAAGAATACTCAAGTATACTCAAGAAGTGTATACTAATGTCAGTTTCCTCAAAACACTGCAGAAATCACCGACACTAAAAGAAATTCTTACTTGTGCATCACACAAGCCACTTTCATAAAGCTCTTGCAACATTATGGAGATATGCAAAGGACAAAAACTTTAATAAAATAATGGATCATATTTGAATTAAACATGATATTCAAAATGTTACACTTGGGGAGTTAACAGAATGTTACATGCTGAGAGAGCAAGAGGGTAAACGTCTATAACATCCTCTACCCTTCATAAATTAGGTCTGAGAACATTAAAGACAGTGATAACAATGAAAAGGATTACTTATGGAATGAAAATGGGAAACAGAAGCCAAGATTAGTGAAAATATTTGCCTCTAAAACTCTCAAAACTGTGCATCCTAGAGCAGAGGTAATAAAGATGGTTATTTCTAAGAAATAGATCCAAAGTGACTCCATTCAATTCACAGCAGGAACATCCAAAGTAGCAATTAATGCAACCGCTGGAGTGGAATTGTTTTCCAAATGCCATCCTGTTGGGTTTTTGTTCTTTGTTTTTTTTAATGGAAACAGGGTTCAGAAGTCATGGTAAATTTGGGTCTATAACTTACTGCAAATACCATCAGGTTATTAATATCAGCATCAATAATATGAATACAGTCAATAATACTTCTGGTGAAACAAAAGGAACTTAGCAGATGCTGATTATCCAAGATTGCTGGAGTAGTGCTTACACCTCCTTGAGATCTGATCTTGGGAAATAAATGTAGAAGCATCCATCTCCACAGTGTGTGGAGCCACTGAGGCTCCTGCCAGGATAAGGGCTTGACTGGAAGTTAGAAGACAGGAGTTCAAATCCTAAGAACTTCTAAGAGACATTGGGCAAGAAAATTCCCAAACCTCACATTCCCTAGGGACCCAGCTTGCTCATCTGAAAGACTCATGGAAGTAATGTAGCGCCACTGTTAACAATGTGGGTTCAAATCTCGGCTTTAGAACATGCTGGCAGTGTGTCTTTAGGCATGTTAATTCACCTCTTTGTGCCTCAGTCACCTCATATATAAAAATATAGAAATAATAGTACCTAGCTCTGGTGGTGCAGTAGTTAAGAGCTCAGCTGCTAACCAAAAGGTCAGTGGTTCAAATTCACCAGCCACTGCTCAGAAATCCTATGAGGCAGTTCTACTCTATCGTTTAGAGTCACTATGGGTTGAAATCGACTCGATGGCATGGGTTTTTGTTTTGGTTTAGCCTTAGGGTCACTGTGAGAATTAGCTCAGTTAAACACGTGAAATCTTAGAGTAGTGACTGACACATAATAAGGACTCAAGAAGTGTATACTAATGTCAGTGTCACTATCTATAAAAGGAAAGTCATTTCTAGTTCTGAAATACAGTGTAACATCACATGAGGCTCATCTTCTCCATTTTCAAGGTCTGAAACAATGCTATCAAGGTGATGTGATGCACTGTCCAACTGGGAGATGAGCATCTTGAGTTACACAACATGTATCACTTCTCTTCAAATGAGAAGTAACGTGCATTAACCAACATTCACAAAACGCCAGAGAATCTCCCCTTCTCTTAAAAATTGCATGGTGTGTTTTGAGAGAGGGAGATGTGGGAAATGTATGGGAGGGAAGGGACTTTTTGTAAGAGTGATCCAGAAAATTATTTAAAACAGAAACAAAAACCCAGAACTCCTTCAGAGTCAGCTCACTATTTCAACTTGATAAAGAAAGGTGTCCCTCTCAGTCATTTTTCCCCCCTAACCAGTGGCAGAGCAGCCCTAGTGGCGTAGTAGTTAAAGCACTTGGCTGCTAACCCAAAGGTTGGTGGTTCAAACCCACCAGCTGCTCAGCGGCAGAAAGATGTGGCAGTCTGCTTTCATAAAGATTTACAGCCTTGGAAACTCTATGGGGCAGTTCTACTCTGTCCTACAGGGTCACTAAGGAGTCGGAATTGACTTGTCAGCAGTGGCTTTGGTTTTATTGGGTTTTGAAACCAGTGGCAGAGATATAATTCCACATCTCCTTACTCTATAAAACCAGGATGGGAGGTCAAGTCTACTCTGAAGCTCAAGGGCATACGAGAGTAGGAGGAATTGTTAGAGAAGTAGTTATCAAAAGCTGCATTATAACCTTTCTGAAACTAGCTAGAGTATTAAAATGAATGAATGGAAGGCAGGAAGGAAGGAAAAGTTTTTACAATATCCTATATATTTTGCATGCACTATTTAATTGAATTCTAAAAATCATGCAAGGATAGTTATTACCATTTTTAATACACGAGAAAATTAATGATCAAGGAGATGCAGTTATTTGCTCAAGGTCACTCAACCAGTAAGATGGCAAGCCAAATCTGAACCCATATTTGCCATGATGCTTCTGCTGGGTGTGCCAACAAGAGAATTCATGAAATGCATGAAGGATGAGAGTCAATGAAGGTGACAGAGAACCTGTCCAAGGAACTTAGAAAATAAAAGAAAGTAACTCCTAGGCCACAATGGTGTTCACACAAAAAATAAGAAAAAAAGTCTTATTTTTCCTATTCCCCTTATACCTTCCTAAGCACTCTTCCCATCCCCAACTCCTCCCACACACGTTTTTCTCTCCAACACCAAGCCAGTTTTCAGACTTCCTGAGCTAGGGAATTACCGAAAGTTTAAAATACCCAGGCCAAATGATACAGCTCAACACTGCTAAAAAGAGAGGAAGCTTCACAGGCTCAGGCCTCCTACCTCCAACAATGCTCATTTCATTATACCTTGATGTAAAAACTTGTTAAAAGTCAGCCCTACTTATAGCTGGAATTTTCTCCCACAGTCAGTTTTGAGGAGCTGTGGAGTAGATGGTGTGGAAGGCCAACCAATTCTGTTTATCAATCAGAATGACCTAGAGTAGCAAGGGTGTGGAAGGGAAGCAAATATTTGTTAAGTTCTGTATTATTTTCTTAATTTATCAATTTGCAGATAAATAGTATTCATTGCCCTTTTTCTGTGGGTTAGACCATAGAATATTAAGATAAGCAAAGTGATCCTCCAAAAGCTGCTCATACATTCTCCTCACCTCCTACTTATTCCTCTTTTTTTTTGACATACAACTGATTTTAATAACCTCTTCTAGCTCCTTCACAAGAACAGGTGAGGTTGACCCTGCAGAGGATGTGTGTTTATTAAAATGTACATGCCTTGCGTTAAAAAGAACTCTCAACTGGTTACCTATTTCTCCCTAGTGATAATACTCTGGGCACTAGAAAACCATTTCTCGTTTGAAATCACCAAATAGACTCATCAAGGCAGGAGATGGGATGGGAATTCTCTATATAATTAGACTCTTTAGATTGAGAGGGTTCAAGCAATAAACCTTCATGTGCAAACAGAAGACTGTACTCCTGTGGCACAAGGGACAAAGCAGCTGGAAGATTTTACAGTTTGACATGCCATTGGTGAAGGTTAAAGAGGACTCTGGTATTCCACTGGTTACTGTTTGTTTCACTTCAGTGTTAGCGGCCTGGAAAGTGAGAAAGGAATAGAACAGGACTTTCAAACCCCATTGTTACAAAATGCCTCATAGTCCTTTCTTCAAAAGAAACAGGCAGTAAAGAAAGAAGAGCTCCTGAGTGTTTCCTACCTTGCTCCCATTTTGAAAGTGGGTAGATTCTCCGTTATAGTCTTCAAATGGTCTAGAAGTCGTAGGTTTTTTGTGTATATTCATTTGACACAATTTTTTTTTTTTTTAGTTTTTCCTAGTGCTAGGCATTATGTGTAGTGGTTAAAGCACTGGACTGCTAACCAAAAGGTCGGCAGTTCGAAACCACCAG
Source organism: Trichechus manatus latirostris (assembly GCF_000243295.1). NCBI lineage: Eukaryota > Metazoa > Chordata > Mammalia > Sirenia > Trichechidae > Trichechus > Trichechus manatus. Next base: position 2,677,879 of record NW_004444076.1, read on the forward strand.
TGGCTCCATGGGAGAAAGATGTGGCAGTCTGCTTCTGTAGAGATTTACAGCCTTGGAAACCCTATGGGTCACTATGAGTTGGAACTGACCCAACAGCAGTGGATTAGGCATTGCGTTAGGTGTTGAAAGCAAAGACGAACGAGACCAAATTCTTCCTCAAGGACTCACAGTCTATAACAAATCAGAATTAGAATCAAAGAATCTGGCTGCCGATGAAGAAGTCAGGCCCCCAAAAATGAGACTTAGCCAAGGTGACAGAGGTGGTGGGAGTAGAGCCAGTTAAAATCCAGGCCCATTAACCCTTCATCTAGGCTTTATTCCTGTATAGCTCAGAGTCTCCCATCAAAGTCAATCGTCAGACCAGGTTTACGTAAGTCCTGTTAGGTGTTACGTGTCCTGATTAAAATGGGACAGAATTTATTGTGGTTTAACGATTTAATTAGGAAGACAAGACTACCCCAGATGAAATTATTAGAGAATACTACAAAGGTATTATTTAAATGCTGAGCTGCATGGTATAAATGCCATGTAAGATGACTTCTTTATTAACCTCAGACATAATACTAGTGTAACTAAGACATGTAGATTCTCTGATTACCAAATCTGTCTCTGCAATGATCTCCATGGTTGAGCTCATCTTGCTAAATGGGTGAGTATGCCCTTTAATCTTCAACACTCAATGTAAGATGACCATCCTAGGTAGAGGAAGGCCACTCTAAAAAAACACATATTTTGGAAGCAAAGTTTTGTAAACAGACAGAAGCTAGACTATCTGAATATCTGGTTCCTAAAGAACTCTGATGAGAATCAGGTCTTGTTTTCAGCTACAGAGTGACTGAACATAGATGAACCGCAGCCAGGTGAGGAGAAGGTTGTTGTATTGGCTTCTTGTCAGCTCAGGCACACCCAACCTGAGAAAGGTTTAAAGAAGAGTATATGGTATGAGTGGTTAAGGTCACAGGGTCTGGATTCAGCCAGACCCTTGCCTGAATCCTGACTCCACCACTTATGATCTTGGGCAATTACCTTAACATTTTATACCTTCATTTCTTCATCTATAAAATGGGGCTAATAATAGGCTTACCATGTAAGGTTGTAGTGAGAAATGCATTGATACATCTAAAGTGCATGTCACGGTACTTGAATAAATTGCTCAATAAATAGTAATTATTATTATAAATAGCAATCTTACTATGGTTTTGGGGCCTGCCATCTTGCTCTCCAGCCTACTCTCCTCTTCCTTCATTGTAGCCGTTTCTCTGATCCTACACTTTCCCTCTGTCTTCCCTCCCTAACCTGATAACATCTGTGCCTTGTGCTCTGCCAGGGTGGGCAGCACTGTTGGGATCTCAGAACAGGTGCTGCTGTCCCTTTAGCTGCTTGATTCACCTGCCCGGTGACAGGAGAACTGCGGGAGACTGCATTCAGCATGGCAAACACCTGTCCTCTCTGTCACCATTGCTATACAGACACTGGCACTGAGTCATGCTGCTGCTAATGACCGGTGAGCTCTCAGACACTCAGAAGGCTCTAAGAAAGGGGCCTGAGAGGACAATCCACCCATCCCTCTCTCTGGGTCAGGCTGCTCTTCAACCTACCTACCACAAGGCAAAAATAGGCACACGAAGATTCTATCACTCACTGAGGATTGGTGAATCTTCAACGTCAGGACATTTCTTCTTATACCTAAGCTAAAGTTCAGATTCTTCATTTCAATCCATTCCTTTTGAGTTATCTTTAATAGGGATGAATAAACTTAGTATCTAACTCATTGTAAATATACCTCATTTTATATATACACAGAAGGAGTATTGTTTACTAGTTAAGAGCTTTAGTTCTAGTGTGAGACATGGCATCTAATTCCAGTCTCCTACTGGTGATATGTTTCTCTCTAAAAAGTAATAATTATAGCAACCATCTCAGGGGGTCCTTATAAGGATAAAATGCTTAGCACAGTTCTCAGTTCATAAAAAGAATTCAATAAATGTTTGTTATTATTGTTGTTGTTTAGACTTACAGAAAAATATCCTGAAATGCTGAAAGTCTTCTTAAGTTTTCTCTTCTGCAATCTAAATGGCTCCAGATTGATTATGGCTTTTAATCCATTTCTTCTATAACCTTTATTTTCATTTTCCCTCCATTCACATACCTTCCTAAATCCAGATTAGGCGACAAGTGCCAGTTGAGTCTGATGAGCGCAGGACAAAATGGATGGTATTTTTAGGATTATCTATTGTACTTCCCCATGCAATCTATTAAGAAGTCCCTGGGTAGCACAAGTGGTTACGCATTGGCTATTAGCTGGAAGGTTGGCAGTTTGAACCCACCCAGAGGCACCTGAGGCATCTAGGAAGACAGGCCTGGTGATGTGCTTCCGAAAGGTCACAGTCTTCCAAACTCCATGGAGAAGTTCTATTCTGCACATGTGGGGATGCTATGAGTCAGAATTGACTCAATGGCAACTAACAACATGGAACCTACTATGCTTTGCAAAGAAATAAAAGTAATTTGATAGCAAGTGTTTAACATTTTAAACACTGTATTCACGTTAACTCATTTTATCCTCAAAATAAATCCATTCATTCTTTCAACATATATTGATTGAAATAATTGATTCTTCACTGATTCTAAAAATGCACATTTTTTTCACGTTTTAACAGCTCTGAAATCAGGATGTATCTTGCAATTGATGATGTATCATAGTTCAATTGGCAATCTTTTTTTCTTAGTTATATATATATGAAATAACAGTGCATCTTATAATTACTGATAACCTAAAGTCAACAAAATAGGGTATGAGAGACAACCATGTGCCAGGCATTCTGCTGGGCCCTAGAAATATAATAGTGACCAAGACTGAACAATTCTACATTTCAGAGAATACTCATTCTAATGAGCAATACAGAGGAATAAAGATGATTACAACCAATGTACAAGCTGCTGTGGGAACAGATGGAAGACCCCCCCCCCCTCCCGGACCTGTAGGGGCCTGGGAAGACTTCCTAGCAATGATGATGTCACCTAAAGGTGGAGTGAAATTAGTGAGGAGTAAGGCTCAGCTGTGGTCTGCCAGTCAGTGGGAAAAGGATACGCAAAAACTTAGCAGCTAGAGAGAGCATGGCCCACTCAGAGATTTAAAGGAGTTCAGTTTGCTGAATTTAGAGAGCTCATGGAGGAAAGGCAAGGTTTGATGGCTGACAGGAAAGCAGAGGCCATATTATGATGGGATTCGTAGATAACGTTAAGGATTTGAACTTTGTCCTGAGGACACTTGGGATCTGCTGAAGCCTTGGTGTCACTTCTATCTGATAGATTAGAAAACTGAGACCCAAAAAAGCCAAATGACTGGTTTCAAGCTGGATAGCAAAGAGCAGGACTAATTTAATCCCTTCCCTCTGGCCCTCTCACCCTCAGCCCAGTGCTCTTTACACTACACCAGAATCATCCAGAGCATAATTGTTTCTCCTTGGCCATCCTGCCAGCAAACGCATTACTAGATTATCATCCATTTTAGTTTACGTTGAATTCATGCATTTGGTTTAGATTGAGAGGAGGGTAGAACCAGTGCTGTTGGTTCTTGAAAAATGGTCCAAGGTGAATATGGCCTAAAGTCAGGGTATTTGGGCTCGGTTGCATCACTTGTAGGTCATACGTTACTGCCAAGCTCATCCACAGCTGTGTCTATTAGATGATGAATATTTATGCCAGTCTACTCTAAATGCATCATCCATCCATTTTTCATACTGTATGCTCAAAAGATAAATAATATAAAAATTAAAACAAAACCAAATGAAAGAAGTAATAGATTGCTGATGGGGTGTGAAGGTTTACAACATAAGCATTTGAATAATCTGGCTATTATATCATCAAAAATTGCATTTCAACTTACCTTAAAGCTTCTTCAACTGACCTTTTAGAGTAATACAATCTAGAGATTGACTAAATTAAGCAATTTAAGTTGAAATGTGACTAACAGGCATAAGACACTAACTTCTAAATTAATTACATGGGGTTTAAAAATAATAATAATTATTTGAATGGAGATATTTTATTCCAGCCAGGCAGTTTTGATTTTAGATGCTCAGTTTTGAAATCATTTAGTTCACACAATTTCCCGGTATGCATGAACTGCCTTTTTAATGAAAGAATAACAAAGGGCCTTTTCCTTTTCTTTTTTAGAAAAATGGCAATATGAATCACCTATCATCTTTGACTCACTCTCAAAAGAGAGCACATCTACAATTGCCAAGCACTTAGGTCCTTTCTGATGAAAGACATCTTTGTTTTCTACAGGAATAAGCAATGAGTATAAATGCCAGTATTTATGATGATATGACAATTACTGGCTATTTGAAATGAATACTAGGTACCGAGATGATCGCTTGCTACACTCATTCAACTATAGAGGACAAAAAATGTAAAATCTTTAACAATAGGACAGACAACTGTCTAAGACATCTTAGATGTAGTCTTATCTGAGATAAGGATGGTGAGATACACGATCATTAGTTTTGATTCTGTAAACCTCATAACTTGACAATTATAATATCAAAAGAGGACAACATGATAAGAAGGAATGGTTAACCTTATTTAGACAAGACAGGGTTAGGGGATGCAGGAGAATGACGGATGGATGGAAGAAAGTACTACCCCTCAAGGAATCAGTTTTGGAATAGCTCTGGTAGACTTGGTTTCAAATCCCGGTACTGCTGCCCATTACTAGCCCCAGGACCTTGGACCTACTTTCTAAGACCCAAGTATCTTAATTATTTGATTGCAAACACAGTTTCTACCTTATGGGGTTGCTGTGAGGATTAAATGGAATGTGTATGAAGAGGGGTTATCATTAATATATTATTGTTGTGATTATTATGATTATTATGGCTGGCATTCTATGATGCGAGTGAATTCTGTTGTCACTGGATGAGGGAAAACAGTAGACCAGGGAATAAGGAAAAAGACATACTGCGTGTTTAGGGATGGCTTTAAGCTTGCGTCTTTCACAATCAGCTTTTCAATTAATGCCAGCCTTGAGGAAAATACTCCTAGAACATACCAGATAGCTAAAATAAGGCTGATGGGCTATGATGGGTGTAGGTTGTTTTATTAGAGTAGGAAGAAATAAACTAGCTTACCTACTGAAAAGAGAAGCTAGATTTTACAGAGGGTACTAAAAATCACAGTAAGTGTCGATGATACAGATACATCCCCCCAATACTAAAATATGCTCTGAATCTATCAACAGTTATTTCACACTTAAGTAGTCATTTTCTAAATAAAATTCAGTAGTAATCTTATTTTGTACATCTTCCTCCATTTGATGATAAAGCATGGCAAGATATCATTAGCACTTTATTTCTCCCCCTGTGTTTGCAACTATTTGATATCTGGTATTATAACAATACTTTATATAAATTAATTCAGCTAGCTGTATTATTTTTAACTGCCTTCTAAAAGTATATTACTAGAATCATTAAACAAAATATTAATTCACAATAGTAGTTTAAATAAGCCATGTAATGCAATTAGGTACCCATAATAAATACTTTCCATGCAACAAGCATCGACGGAGTATCTGCACTGTTCAAGGCAGCACACCTTTTCATTTTTTCCAGGAACCCTGTGAATACAAATGCCATGGGGGGGGGGGGAGAAAAGAGAGAGAGATGCTATTTTCATGTTGGCTATCATTACCTAGTGTTCAAAATTAACTCCTCCTAGCTCCACTGGCTAGGACAAGGGCATCAGAGTTAGTCATTTTTCCTTTGGTCTTTATCTCTCAGAGCAAAACTTCAGTTCTCCAATTCTGATTTCCTTGTGTGACTGTATCTGCTCTCTGAATAAGACAGAATTTAAAACCTTTTATCCCAAATTCAGTTTTTTTTTTTTGCTTGTTCTAAGTATTAGCCATCACAAAAATGAAGAGAAGATATCAGAGGCCCCTTACTAGCTTCTTCCCATACTCAAGAAGCAAAAGCCTGGGTCACTTCATTAGATTGACATCCTTTTAGATTCTATACACTGAATTACGTAGAGCTGTTCTGCTCCACATTTGGTCCCAAGCCTGAATTAAGTGTCACTGGGAAATTCAACTTTTCTTTGCATACTAATTTAGTATAAAACATTATCTCTCAGTGGCTTTCAGAGCCATTTGTGGTGCCTGACAGTCCTCTCATCCGTACAACCTACAATTTTCATAGGAAGAAGGCATTTCTAAAAAACATTTGGCTCCAATGAATGACCTACTTACAAGTCTCTTTTCTTAAAAATTACTTGAGAAACAAAAAATTGATCAATATATATGGTACCGGTACTGGTACCATTAGGTTTGTAATTTTTTTACTTGTGATATACAGAATGGGGAAGGCTCAGCTCCTAGCCCAATCCTCTTCTGTCTCTCCGCCACTAAAAGTGCCATTAAATAACAAGTCACACACCTTTCTAAAATCCTCAGATCTGGACATTCTAAGAGGCTACAAACTTAAAGTCAGAACTCTAGTGACAGTTTGTCTTTTCACCCTACAAACAATGACATCTTGGTTTATCACTGGTTCTTATTCATTTTATCAACATTCTTACCCTGAAGGAATGAATAGCAAGTTAAAGTGAAGGAATCTTTACAATTGAGGGGAAGGACTGTGTCACAGGGCAGGGCAGCCATCTCTGGGTCAATCTCACAAGTAGATTTAAAGGCAGAAAAGAGCTGAACCAAAGATTTTGCATCCTCAGAGTAATACGGAAAATCCAGTTTCACAAGATTTTGTTACCTTTAGAAGTTTCCCCAACACTTACCAAACTGGATACTGATTCCCTAAATATGACAGTTTGGCCAATGCCTGAGAAAGCTCTTCTCTTATCCCCAAGCTCGTACTGTATCCTAGGACTTACAGGCCATTTTAATCTCATTGAGAAAGATAACTTATGAGCAAACTATACATGAAGATTCTCTGGGAACTACTAGTCACACTGAATTAAAGAAATACAAGGCCATTCTCTAAATGCCCATGACTGCTCAATTACAAATTTAATTTTTTCTTATCGTAAACCCTTTTAAAATGATGGCTTTGTTGTTCTGAAAAGATATCAAGTGCCCCTGTGGAGTCTGGTTGATGTTACTGTGAGTCCCAAATACGTGCTCCTAGGACACAAACTAGGACACGCTATGTACTGGAGAAAGGCTCAGGTATTTATCATGACCCTTCAGAACCAAATATCATGGTAATAAAAATAATGCAGTATAGCAACAAGTTTACTAGAGAGCTCCCTTAACAAGCAACAAAATGCAGCTGCTAGATTGCTTTTATCTATGTTATTTAAAGGAATATTAAGTTTTTGTCGAGATACTCTATCAATTGATGATTTCACAAAATATTTTGAATAGCCAATGATCCTGCTTAGCCCCAAATGCACCAAGAGTTACCCCTTCTCTAAGTGGCATGGACCACATTCACAGTGAGAGGCAGGCTCTCATTTCAAGCTAATAAAGGCTGCATCTGTACTCAGACCAGCAGTCAGGAGCAGGCAGTTGGCAAACGAAAAAGGTAACCTTCAGCCCCACTAATTCCATACCTTCTCCGATTTCGCCTTCCTGGCATTGTGCACGAACCTGCAACCCAGCTTCTTGGCATACCAGATGGAAGCAAACATAGCGATGCCAGTGGAAGGAATTCACAACGAAGCTGCTGCACAATCAACTTCCCACCTCGGGCTCCCAGGCTCCGAGACAAACGGAATCAGGCTGGAGCTGTCACTAGCAGGCTGTTGCGTTCTCAGTTCCGCTCATGCTGGTTAGCTGAGGGAGAGGGTGGGAGGAGGGAGGGGGCTGAGGGGGGAAAGGCAGTCCTGTTTGGCCAGTATGCAGGTATATTTACATCCTGCCAGCAGGAGATCCGGGTGAGGCGGGTGCTGCCGTCCTAGCCAGCTCACACACATCCAGTCAGCTAAGTGTCTGTCTGCAGTTCTTAGGCTCCGTCACCACCAAACTCCATGTGTGTCGGGAGGAAGGGAAGCCGCAGTCAACCGTCCGGGAGGCGGATCACCTGCTCTAGGCTCCGGCAGTTGCGCTCCTGGCTTGGCTTTCCTCTGTCTTAAACAGTACGTGCTGGCGGCAGTGGCCACGCAAAAAAGAGATCCACATACAGCCTTACAGGTACATCAGCCAATACAGGAGCTGCCAGCAAGGGGGAGAGGCCGGGCCACCACTGTCACAGCCCTGCGGGCACAAACAGGTGTCCCTGGAGCATGAATCCCTCAGGAATCCACCAAGAGGACTAATGGTGCTGTTAGGGTGGCTAGAAGCATAAGCATCCTTCCCTTGCTCCCTCTTCAACATCCTTCGGTCCAAGGAAGGTCACATCTAGCTAGCCTTATGTGGCTTATCTACAGTTGGCTAGAGAAACGCTTTATTTCTTTAGACTGGTCTGGGACAAAGGATAAAGGGAGCAGGATGAATTGTCCTCCCAAATGCCTCTGTGAAGGTCCTTAGTTTTTGGACTTATTGGTTCCATCTTCAAATCAACTGGACCTACTCTCATGAGCACAGGTTTTCTGTGTGGGGATTAGGGATGGAAAGGGGGCTAAATCTATTCTTTAAACTAAATTACTAAATTGAGCAATTTAATCTGTTCTTTTTTTTTTTTTTTTACCAGAGGGTTTTTCTTACAGTGATATCCAGTGTTAAATGATGACTGTAATATCACCTTTGGGAAGGTAGATTTATGGCAGCTCTTAAGCCACGCTCCTTCAAAGCATTTTCACGTTTGATTCTACCACTAAGTGCTTACAACTTCAATTATAAGGGTTCAGATTGTCATTAGAGGCACTTTCAAGGTAAAGTCAATTTTAAGAGACAAGTGTTTCCCCCAAATGAGAGATAATGCTTAACTCTTTTACCAATCCTATCGGAGAACAAAAAAATAAACTGATCATGTTGGCAAGGAAAATCTGCCTTCTAATGACACAAGAACTAGAAACAATTCAGTAAATATTTTCCAGCTAGTCTCATAGGAGTACCCTATGAGCATCTATGGGCCAAAGAATGTCAATACTCTTGCAGATCCTGGAAAGGAACTCCCTTCTCTCAGCATGTTACTTGAGGTCTAATCCCAAAGAGCATTGGGTCTGGAGTCAACTGAATGCTGGATTCTAAGTATATTGGAGGTCCTTGCAGCCAACTGGAAGTGTAATAAAGCAATGTGCGGCAGTCAGAACCCACGTCCATGTTATTCACTAAGATAACCCCTGTGCCTGGGACAATGCTTAACAGAGAGAATTCACTGTATGTTTTGTTGAATGAATGAATGGCCTGGATTCTAACTCTGACTCTGCTTCTAACTGGTTTGCCTTATCTGTAAATTAAAGGAATTGGTCAGATAATGTTTAAGGTCTTTTCCTGCCTGATGAGCCTATGATCCAGATTCTGGGTTTTCATGTGAGTATTTAGCAAGATGGAGCCCCAGTGGCACAGTGGTTAAGAGCTACGGCTGCTAACCAAAAGGTGGGCAGTTTGAATCCACCAGCTGCTCCCTGGAAACTTTATAGGGCAGTTCTACTCTGTCCTATAGGGTCGCTGTAAGTTGGAATTGACTCGCTATGAGTTGGAATTGACTCATCGGCAATAGGTTTTATTGAGCAGAAAGCTCACCAGGGGTATAGCCTGTGGTGAAATGACTCAGTGTTCTGAAAAGCCAACAGTGGCACCCTTGGGACAGTCCAGCTCCTTCTACCTTCTTTGACATTCCCAGCTGCCACTCAGGTGTGGTTTTGCCATTATTTGTTTCTTTTGCTCTGTGTGCTCACTTCCTATGAGCTCTACTTTACTTTCCTATTGACACTCTTAGACAACCCCTGGGCAAAGTTCTCTACATCACACCCTGTACTCTTAGAAGAACAAGTGCCACAGAAATCTAACAAATAAATAAATAACTCCTGCTTAGTTTTCAAGGAGGTACTCAGCAGGACCACAGCTTACCCTAATTGTGTCACGATGCTAAAGGTATTCATTATGCCTGCATACAAGTTTGTCCAAGCCTGTAGTTAAAAGAATATTCAGTTAACAGAATAAGTGTATACAAAGGGGGAAGAAGCAATTCCCTCTAAATTAATGAGTAGAAAATCCGTTTTTAACAATTTATGGTGAAATCAGACAAAAAGAGGTGAGAAAAAAAAAAAGAGCTTTCAAACCACTGATACCCTAAGAGGGAATCAAAGAATGTTAATTTACTCTGATCAGAGTGTCAGATAATAAAACAATTTCTGCACTCTCTTCATAAGTTAACACTTGCTATGTCACTAAAACTGAGATCTGGGGATATCTTTGATATTTGGTCATTTTATTTGTTTTGCCTTTATGCTGAACCTTTACCAACCCTCTACACACACCTGATCTGAAGGCTTTATAATAATTTAATGTAGTAATATTAAATTTGTACTAAATTATTATTAAAGAATTCTAATAAGATAGAATTCTTTAGAAAGTAAATTGGGCCTACCAGTGAAGGATTAAATTTAAAAATAAAAAGATTAACTCTTGATCATTGAATAGGCAGTTGGAAGTAGAAAAGCAGTGTGGGTAGGACATTTGTAGTGAGAGCCAGTGCTCATGTTATACAGAGTGCTTAGCACAATATAGGGATCCAATATATATTTGTCAAAAGAATTTAGGACAAAGTAGGCAACTCCACAAACTGGGAAAGACTGGAAAACTCAGTAAAAGTGTATCCATACGTTTGCAGTTGTAAAAGTTGTTTGAAAGCTGGGTGTCACATCAATGGAAATGAAGTCACTGCCATATTTTTACAGCCATCTTCCCTGGGTTCTCTGTGGGCAGAAGAGGGTGGCAGCTGCCTACAGTAAATCCTAATAGTCTCTAACCATTGCTCTGCTGGTTAAGATAAATAACTTTTGCAGCTCTGCTGTGTAGAGAAAACACATTTTTTGGACACTTTCCATCTGTGTAACATTAGTACCTGGACAGACCTTTTCCTTTATAAATTCACTTTTAATACCTCTCATATGACAGAAGCCTACCTGTGCAGCTGAGTTTGAGATGCAACATTAATCCTTTCAAGCAGCTTTGAGATTCATGCCTCAACATAGACACTATGTGAGCCTCCTCTGAATTCTCTAGGTAAAAGCAATGTTTAAATCAAGCCACTGAGTATTACACAACTACATTTTCTGCCTAACACATGAACGATTTCCTTTTAAGAATTACATAAATGCATCATAGATAATTATAAAAAACAAGGTAAAATTTAAGCCCTAGACTAATGTCTGGTTGCCCCAAAAGCTATCTAAGTTGACTGTTCAATACAAACCAAAGAAAACACGTGTTTAAGACATAAATAAATGAATTAATGTACAGAATCAGTAAACGTTCAAGGTCTTTTGTTTGGTGTATTTGAAAATTTGATATTCATATTTTCTGACCCTTTGTCTAAGATCTGGCATTAGTCCATTATTAAACAGCAGGTATAAAATGTACATTACATAGAATTTATGTCTAAAAGAGAATAAACATAATATTTAACTTCTGCAGAGGGTAGTAGAACAAGAAAGATAAAAATGGTTACGTCTTGGTCTGTATGTATGTCTATTATTTGGGTCTTCTGCAATAAGATTGTATTCATGTATCACTTGTTAGATTAAAAAGGTAAGCACCACAAAAATGTATTGAGTACTTACTATATATCATATGCTGAGGACTCTAATAAAGTACAATCCCTCCTCTCTAGTATCCATATATAGTCGAGTATACAGATGTGTAAAGAAATAAATTTCAATAAAGAATGGCATTATAACAGGTGTATAAAAAATAATGTGGGAAATCAGAGAGAAAATTACTAACTATTCTTTGGCTTCCATACAATATAAGCCCATTAACAAATGTTAGCTGGAAAAAGTGCAATAATTACTACCCGGGTATAAAAAAGGCAAAAAATAGCTAAATCTCCCTGCATGTTTTATCTTTATGCGCAATAGGAAAAAAGCTCACCATGAATATATATGCATATTAGAACTAATGTATACAATCTAGCCTGCTTGCAGAGAGACAGACATTTATTTCTGCCCCAAAGAGACAATCAGACATGGACAAATGTGGAAAAAAAAAAATTGTCACTCCAAATAATAAGCTCAATGACTCTCATTAAAAACAGACTAAACCTAACTCTTTTCCTCTGTGTTCAAAGCCATGAACTCATTCTTCAAGGTTTAGATATCTTACTTGCACTTTCTTTCAAATGTTTAATCATGACACGTTTTAAGCACCCAGAAATGTAAAGAAAATAACACTCATTCACGTAGCTATCATCAAGATTTAATAAATGTTAATATTTTGCCTTATCTGATTCAGATTTTTGAAAAAGTAAACTCTTCTTAAAATCTCCCTACCAAACCTCACCTCACATTCATTTCAAAAAACAGTGCTCAGTAAACATTGTTGCATCTGTCTCATTAAGCACATACAACTTGCTCTAGAGTAAGTAATTTGAAATATAATTGGTGGATCATGTGTCCATATATAGTTTTATTTTAGTAAAAATCGTTTTCTAATTTACATTATTGGAGTGCTAATGGCACAGTGGTTAAGAGTTTGGCTGCTAACCAAAATGTTGGAATCTACCATCTGCTCCTTGGAAACCCTATGGGGCAGTTCTACTCTGTCCTATAGGGTCACTATGAGTGGGAATCCTACTAGACAGCAACGGGTCAGTCAGTCAGGTCAATTGACATTATTAGTATTTTATATGAATCCTATATCCTAAATAACACTTGGTATAACCAGGTTTATTCATTTTTCTCAGAGGAGAACATAACATAATGTTATCTCCTTGAAATTTAGTGCACATTTTCCTGATTACTAGTGATACTTAGCATCTTTTCATATGTCTATTGGCCATTTGGACTTCCTTCTTTTCATAGACTTTGTCCATTTTTAAATTGGGTTATATCTTTTTATTGACTTGTAGAATTACTTATGCATTCTGAACTCTAATCCTTTGCTACACACTTTGAAAATACCTGTTCCCTGTCTCTGACTTGTTTTTTAACTTCATTCGTGTTTTATCATAGAATCTTTGTAAAAATTTAAATGTACTCAGTTGTATTATTGTTTTCTTTATGTTTGTACATTTTTATATATTTAGAAATTTCCCCCTCCCAAGTTCATAAAAACATTATCTTATATTTTCATCTAAACAATTTAAATTTTTTGTTTTTTACGAAGTCTTTAAGTTTTTGAATGTAAGGTATAAGATAGGACTCCATTTTTCCCCATATTTGTCTAATTGTCTCAGCACCATTTATTTGTTTTTGCTGTTATATAAGAACACTATTCCTTTTCCTTTCTGATTTATGATGCCACTGAAGTCATATGTCTATATCATATGGGTGTGCATATAATTCTGTTTCCAGGATCTTTTTTCGAGTATTCTGTTTTTAATTTACATGTGTCAATCTTTGTTGTTGTTGGGTGTTGTCTAGTCCACTCCAACTCATAGTGAACCCATGTGACAGAGTAGAACTGCCGCACAGAGTTTTCTTGACTGTAATCTTTACAGAAGCAGATCGCCAGGTCTTTCTCTTGCTGAGTGGCTGGGTGAGTTTCAACCGCCAACCTTTCAGTTGGCCGTCAAATGCATAGCTGTTTATACTACCAGGGCTCTTAATTACTATGGTTTATAATAAATCTTGATATCTAAAGGGTGAATTGTCCTTTTCATTTGATTTCACTCTTCAATTTTATTTTCATAAATTTGTACAAATGAGCGCTTTAATACTACCCCAAATATTCCATGTTATTATTTTATAGTATTTTAGTTCCATGTTGTTAATGCCCCATGAAAAAGTCATTATTATTATTATCACTAGTATTATTTTGTTTTTTACAATTAAACTTCTCTCTAAATAACCCCCACATGTTACCTATTTATTTTCTCATCATTATTTTTCACCTTCCAAGCCTTCTTTCTGATTTAAATTTTCTTCTTATTGATGTACAATTTTGCTAGTTCATTCTGCAAAAGTCTGTTATGGTTAAACACGTTTAATCTTCCTATATTTTTCCTGAGGATGTCTATCTTTACATTATACCTTAAATAATAGCATAGATAAGTAGAGATTTCTAGATTGACAATGATTTTTCCTCAGCATTTGGAAGATATTATTCTACTGTCTCTGGCATCTGTTTTTTGGTGTTTTTTCATTGGTTTGTTTATTTATTTATTTATTTATTTTTATGATGAGATGTCTGCTGTCAGCCTAATTGCTGTACGAGATGTGTTTTTTCGATGGTTTAAGATTTTTTGTTGTCTTTATTCAACTACAGTCTCTCTACAATATTTTCTCTTTAATCCTGCTTGGGACTCACTATGGTTCTTTAATCTAATTTTAAAAAAGTCCTGGTCAATATCTTTTAATATTTCTTCTTCTTCATTCCCTCTATTCTCTCCTTCTAAAATTCTATTATATTTTTTCCTGGACTGTTTTATTCTACCCACCATATTGCTTCTTATATCTTCTGGTTTCCCTCCCCTTCCTTCTTTTTGCTAATTTCAGTCTTATGTCCTCTGATCTATACTCTAAAATTACTATATTAATTTCAGTTCTAATCTACGGTTCCTCCTATTCACAGAATGTTTACTTTCAATGGATTTTTTTTATTATTATTAATGTTTAGAAGTTGCATATATTTCTTTTTAAAATCTACCTAATCTTTTGTCAGGGCCACTGTTCTTTTATTACGATTTTTATTCCTTCCTCTATAATGTTAATAAAGTAAAACATTTATTTTGTAGTCTCTACCTGATATTATTATTACCTAATTTTCTTGGAGAATTAATTCTTTCAGTTTCACATGTAGTTTATGGTTTCTGTATGTCATTTGTATACTTTTACTCTGGGTTCTTCTTTAGCAAGACTATACTTCCCGTGGGAGTCCCGGGGGACTTCAGTTGTGTAAGTGTTGCTACAGAACAGTCCTGTACATTCTTCTACTACTTGCCCACAGATTTCAATAGGCCGGGAGCAGTTTCATGTTAAATTTTTGGTTTGGTTCTCCCTGCACAAAAAAACCTAAATTTACTTTTTTTTCTTTTTCCACTTATAATAGATGCTTCCTCTCTTCTTCCCTGGACTCACAAATGACGTTTTTTGAACCCCTTTTATTAAAGGAGAACCCTTTTAAGCCCTCAGTTTTATGCAGGGGTCTCAGTTTCATTTATCTTCCTTTGGTGATTCTAAGATCAGTGTCTTGCCCTGCATTGGCATCGAAACTATACACTCTCACCCCAAGGTCTTTTACTGAGTTTCATATACCCCTGAGATGCCATGGTGTCAGCTGAGGAACTCAGTACTCTAATCAGCAATTTATCAACAAAAGCAAGTCAAAGTGACATGTCTCTAAACTAACCCCAAAACAACTGGTGAATTTAAAAGTCTGCATATGAAGTTTTAATATTTAATAAGCCATGTGGGGCAATAGTATGTAGAGAATTTCAAGTGAAATATTGCATGAAAGAGATTCCAGAAAGTCTTCTAGTTAAAATGTGATCCAAAAAGCACTATAATATAAAAATTATTTACCTAAACTTAGCAGTCAGGTGAACTATCACCACTGTATTTGTGACCTTGGATAAGCTATGTCAACTCTCTATAAAATGGGGTAATAATGAAAACCATTATTTTGTTGATAATAATGATCAAATGTGATAATACAAGCAACAAAAAATGTTGCTTTTAATTTTATCCAGCCTCTAATTTCCAGGGAGACAAATACCACTATAGTTTAGAAAGACAATGTGTGCTTACTATTATGAAGCAGAGAAGAACGATTTTTAAAACTCCGTTTATATTTGTGGAGCCCTGGTGGTATAGTGGTTAAGAGCTCTGGTTGCTAACCAGAAGGTCAGCAGTTCAAATTCACCAGCCACTCCTTGGAAAGTGGAGTGCTCCATATGGAGCAGTTCTACACTGTCCTGTAAGGTTGCTATGAGTCAGAATTGACTCGATGGCAATCGGTTTGATTTTTGTTTTTTTTTTTTATATTTGTACTTAACCATCTTCACTGTTAAAGTCTACTTTCTTTCTTCTTAAGTCCTTTCCCCCTTTATATGACATTAGTGGAGAAGACAAACCAGTTTCCAAGCTCTTGTAAAAATATTTCATAAATTTCAAGACTTTCAGTGTCACAAGTGTCTCTCTCTTCTAGGCAAAATGAATTTTTTCTAATCTTTCTGATATTTTTTGAGACTCTCAGAGACTCTCTTCATTTTCGAATCTCCCATGAAAAGAAAAATTCAAAGGGATCCTGAACTTATATAGCAGTTCTGAACCCACATATTGTGATTTGCTCAAATCCTTTAAATTATGCTACAACTGAGAATATAGACTGATACGGTGATGACTATAAAAAAGAATGTAGAGCCAAGTGGGTATAGGTAAGGAGGAAAGTAGATGAACATCAACCAGAAGCCAAGAAAGAGTGGGTATCTAATGGAACATGAAAGAAATTTGATTTGTGAGTACAATAGAGAATGTAATAAACAAAGCCATAAGTAGTTTTTCTGAAAGCACTACACAATGGTGAAGGATGGGTAATTGAATAATTTTATAACTAAGAATGTAACTCAGTCCCTTCAGATTTACATGTCCTCCCAAAGCATGCCACAAATACAGATATTTAAAAACAACTCATTTAACCTGAGCCCTTTGGAATGGGAACTTGCCTACAAATTGTAATTCAGTTAGGCAGTCCAGGATTCTAGCTATCTCAACAACAGAATTATTCCTATCTGTGGAGGTACGGTGCTAGTTTGGGAAGCAATACTCTTGGTTTTAATTTCATTTCTACCTGCTGTCTTATCTCTGGTGTTGGACTACATAATGAATCTGTAAATTCCTCCTAAACTCAAATAATCTAATAGTTCATAATATTTATTATTTCAAACTTGATCTGTAATAAAATGATCTTTAAGTCCAGTGGCCATTTCTGGTGACCCCGTACACTTACTATATCATCCCTTTGGGTCTTCAAAAAATTTTCTTTTTCCCTGGCACACTCTATGCATTTGCATCTTTGCACATGCTGTTTTCTCTGCCTGCAGTTCTATCTCTTCACCTCATTTCCTGTTCCCTGTCATTTTCCACATAACAAATCCTTAGACATTTTTTGAGACTTGGCTCAAGGATTCTCTATGAAACATATCCTGGACCACTCAGACAGAACCAGTCATTCTCTTCCATGTTTTTATACCATTTTGTATGTAACTCAGTTTTAGCTTTTATTACAGCTATTTGTGATTACTTTGAACTTATTTGTTTCCTCTCAGATGACTGTAAATAATGCAAGAAAAGAATTATATTTCACTTATTTTTGTATCCTCAAAGATCTACATAGTCCTTTGCACATGGTAGAAAAATAAAAAAAAACAGTTGCCGTTGAGTCAACTCTGGTACATGTCTCAAAGGAGAATTGTGCTCCAGATGGTTTTCAGTGGCTAATTTTTTCAGAAGTAGATCACCAGGTCTTTCTTCTGAGGCAATCTGAGTGGGTTCCAACTTCCAACCTCTCAGTTAGCAGCTGAGTGCATTAACCATTTAGACCACCCAAGGACTCCTTACACCTGGTAGGCGCTCAATAAACATTTAAAAAATAATTTAATAGTTATTTGCTGAATGAATGTATAACTTGAATAAAACTGCTTCATACTTCTGGGAGAAAAGAAATGAAGGCACTGCTACACAGACGCATTAAGCATTATTATCACCTTCTTTGTTCATCATATTTTTACGTCATACTCTTCTTCCTATTGTAAGTCAAAGTCACTATAAGAAGGGTTCAAAGTGCTTCAAAAATACTGTTTCTAAACGGAAGTCAAGGATTCATAGCCTAACACTTGTTGGCCATTTTTGCATTCTGTAATTCCTCCTCTTTCATAGGCACAGGCAGTCTTTTGCAAAATTTAATAGATACAATGGCTTTAAAAATAAATAAATAACCCCCCTTTCATTTTTGTAAAAATGAGGCCTGCTAATGAAAACAACACCCAAAAACATAGAGACCATTCCATTTTCCATCCTGCCACCTACATAAAACTGAAACAGCAGCTGCTAAAATCATTAGTGCAAATGTCAACTGCAGACAATGTTACTGAAAATATTCCTGATATTAATTGCCATCTTTCTCCAGCTTAAAGAATATATATAGTTTAAAAAAATATGTAATAGCATCATTGTGTTGTATCCTTCATGGCTAAGTAGGGAGAAAATGAAAAAAAGACCGACTTGCTGGTTGCAAGCTCTATATCAGCTACTTTACATTAACCATCTTTACATGAAGCTAAAGTATCTTGCCTTTAAGATACATAAAGTATTTAATCCACTACGATACTTCGTATTCAGTGTCTCAATGTTTACCTAACATCAGCTATTTTTGTGATATTCCCATACTACCTCTATTGTTGTTAACTTAGTTTGTTTTTAAATTCAGTTTGACTCACTTTTTATTTTATTACAGTGCTGGAAGTGCTTACTCATCTACGCCAAGAAATTTGGAAGACAGCTACCTGGCCAACCGACTGGAAGAGATCCATATTCGTGCCCATTCCAAAGAAAGGTGATCCAACAGAATGTGGAAATTATTTAACAATATCATTAATATCACATGCAAGTATAAATATGCTGAAGATAATTCAAAAACAGTTGCAACAGTACATCGACTGGGAAATGCCAGAAATTCAAGCTGGATTCAGAAGAGGACACAGAATGAGGGATATCATTGTTGATGTCAGATGGATCTTCGCTGAAAGCAAAGAATACTAGAAAGATGTCTGCCTGTGTTTTATGGACTATGCAAAGGTATTCAACTGTGTGGATCATAACAAATTATGGATAACATTGCGAAGAATGGGAATTCCAGAACATTTAAGTGTGCTCATGCAGAACCTGTACATAGACTAAGACATAGTTATTTGAACAGAACCAGGAGATATTGCATGGTTTAAAATCAGGAAAAGTGTGCACCAGGGTTGCATTCTTTCATCATACTTATTCAAATAATCCGAGAAGCTAGGCCAGAAGAAGAAGAATGAGGTATCAGGATTGGAGAAAGGCTCAATAACAATCTGACATAAGCAGATGACACAACCTTGCTTGCTGAAAGTGAAGAGGACTTGAAGCACTTACTGCTGAAGATCAAAGACTACAGCCTTCAGTATGGATTACACCTCAACATAAAGAAAACAAAAATCCTCACAAATAGACTAATAAGCAACATCATAATAAATGGAGAAAACATTGAAGTCGTCAAGGATTTCATTTCAAGAAATCAAACAGCATATTGCACAGGGCAAATCTGCTGCAAAAGACCTCTTTAAAGTGTTAAAAAACAAAGATGTCACCTTGAGGGACTAAGTTGCTCCTGACCCAAGCCATGGTATTTTCAATCACCTCATATGCATGCAAAAGTTGGATAATGAATAAGGAAGACCGAAGAAGAATTGATAAATTTGAATTATGGTGTTGGTGAAGAATATTGAATATATCATGGACTGCCATAACAATGAACAAATCTGTCTTGGAAGAAGTACCACCAAAACGCTCCTTAGAAGCGAGGATGGCGAGACTTCACCTCACGTACTTTGGACATGTTATCAGGAGGGTTCAGTCCCTGGAGAAGGACATCTTGCTTGGTAGAGGGCCAGTGAAAAATAGGAAAACTCTCAACAAGATGGAATGACACAGTGGCTGCAACAATGGGCTCAAACATAGCAACGATTGTGAGGATAGCGCAGGACCTGGCAGTGTTTCATTCTGTTGTACAAAAGGTCGCTATGAGTCAGAACTGAGTCAAGAGCACCTAACAACAATATTTAAAAAGGAACTTGTTATCATTAGAACAGACAAAAACAATGATCATTTCTCATAAATAGTAAGTGACATAAAAATAAATACAATGAAAATAGAATGTTAGTAATACTAAAGAGTAAAATGAAAAACAGAAATAATTTTAAAAGTCTAATTGAAAAGAAAGGAGCCCTGATGGTGCAATGGTTAAGTGCTCATCTGCTAACCAAAAGGTTGATGGTTTGAACTCACCAGCCGCTCCATGGGAAAAAAGACTTGGTGATGTGCTCCTGTAAAGATTTCAGCCTAGAAAACCCTATGGGGCAATTCTATTCTGTCCTAAAGTGTCCCTACGAGTTGGAATCGTCTTGACTACACACAACAATAACAATTGAAAAGGTAACTGATGGTTTACATTAATAAGGACTTTTTCTTATTTACTTATTAATTTCAAATTTCTAATTAATTTACCATAAATTAAGGTGTAATTATTTCTTTAAAATGTTTGTCTGTACCATCTTAAATATATCACACGTTAGGAAATAATTTCACCTCATTTAATCCTCACAATAAATCTCTTGAGTCAGACAATATTATCTTCCTTTTATAAATGAGGAAACTAAGGTTCAGAAAAATTAAACAACTTATCCAAAGTCATTTGCCTAAAAGAATTAGGCTCTGAACCTTGTTTTGTCCCTTACTTGCTTCTAGATTTCTAAAACTTATATGGGCCTCAATGTCATTATGTTTAAGACACTGTACAACAGTACCCAAAATGACATATTACAGAGTAAGATAAAACAAAACTATAAAGAAGAAGGAGCAAGTACTATGAGTTTAGGTAACATTCACTAACCCATGGTTTCTATAAGAGGAAATTTGAGTTGGGATTTAGAAAACAAATCAGAACAAGAAGTATGTTTTTGCCAAAGGAAACAGCAAGAGCAAAAGTAAAAAGGTTGGAAAAATGAGACGTGTTTGAGGAATGGTGGAAAACAAAACAGGAAAGGCTGTAGTCATACTGTGCTTAGATAATGCCAATAAATACTTAATCATGACAGATATGGTCAGAGTTGGAGATTAAGGAGAATGATGAAGGTAGAAGAGATAATGAGGGTCTTAATTAGGATAATGGTGGTAGGTATTATGGTAAGGAACAATATAAAAAACATTTTTCCTTGACACTCTAGACTAGGTTTGGACCCCTGAGTCACTTCCTGAGCACACAATATGCCTTTTCATATTTATCACACTGATAATTATCTATATAATAACACATGTGTCGTCTTTCTGAGTGGGTATTCCATGAAAGCAGGGACCATGTCTGTCTTTTCACCATTGTGTATGTCTAGTATCTAACAAAGTGTCCCAAAATAAGATGTATTGTATGCATGAATGAAAGAAAGAAGAATAACTGAGGAGATAGAATCTGTAAAGTTTGACAGGTGTTTTATGATCTGAGAGCAAGGTGAAGATTTGAGCCCAGGGGACTTGGAGATACCTCTAAGACGAAGAAGACATTTGCTTTGAGTACCTTATTCTTTCATTATAGTTTCAATTTCTTCCCTAGTCTCTTTAGTCATTTTAAGTATTCTTATTTTATGATCTCTATCTGAACCTTTTATTAAATGGATTTCTTAGAGATTTAGTTCTTTCGTTTTTTTGTGTCTGCTGATTTTTTCTTCTATAGTTCTCATGTGAGAGTTCTAAACTTTCTTTGTAAGCTCTCCTAAAGCAAAGGATTTTTTTTTTTTTAAATAGGAGAGTGCTGTTGCAAATTATTTTCACATTTTCTCCTTCGCTGTATTCTGGGTGGGGGTTAACCTATATCTTGCGGATTTCCAAATCTATGTAAAAAAATGAAAGGGGAGATGGTGGGTTAACTCTTAGATAGATTCAGGTTATGATGTATCTGGAAAAGTCAGAAGTATATGTGTCTAATAAGCTATATGATGGAAGAACTCCTCCTCCATTCGTTTATTCAACAAATATTTATTGAGTGTTAATAATGTGTTATAAACATGTACCAGGCATGTTCCAAACAATGGAGATATAACAATGAACTAATTAGACAAAAAGCCCTACCTCATAGAGCTTACATGTTAGTGTAGAGGAAAGATAATAAGGAAGATAAATAGCATAATATATAGTCTATTACCCATTGCTATCAAGTCGATTCCGACTCACAGCGACCCTATAGGTCAGGGTGGAACTGTCCAATAGGGTTTCCAATGAGCAGCTGGTATTCGAACTGCCAATCATTTGGTTAGCAGCCAAGCTCTTAACCACTGTTCCACCTGGGCTCCAGATAGTCTTTTAGACAGTGGTACATGTTAAAGAGAAAAATAAAACAGAAATGGAATAGAATGTGTTGGGATGGTTAACTTTATTGGTTGATCAAAGAAAATCTCACTGTAAAGGTGAGTACTTAAGAAAATGAGAGCAAGCTGGAAGAATATTTAGAGGAAGAACATTCTATGTAAACACCTTAAGAAAGAGCTGTGGTGTACTTGTTGGAAGACAGTAAGGGGGTCAATATGGCTGGAACAGAATGAGTGAGGAGGAAAATGGTAGGAAGTTAGGTCAGAGAGGTGAAGGAGAAATATAGAAAGATCATGCAGACCATATAAACTGCTGTGAGAACTTTGACTTTTATTTATGAATGAGTTGGGAAACAATTCTGAGCAGAGTAGTAACATATGTCTAATGTTTTAATAAGATTACTTTGGCTACTGTCTTAAAAATTTAGATTGTAGGGAGTTAAAGCTGGAAGCAGGGAGACCAGTTAAGAAACTATTGTATTTCAAATTCTCACGGATGGAATTCAGACTTCCTGGAGCCCTGAGGTTGGATGAATCCCTGAAACTATTGCCCTGACATAATCTTTAAACTTTAAACCAAAAATATCCCCTGAAGTCTTAAAACTACACAACAGTTTAGTTTAACTAGTAAAAACTGCTGCCTTGGGCACTATTCTCTTTGAAGAACTATCTATATGGGATCAAACTGACAACATCAACTCAAAAGATTAGATAGGAACCTTAGGGGGCAGTGAATTTATGTTAATTCAGGAGGAACAACTCAGAAAAGGAGGGTGAGAATGGTTACACAGCTTGAAGAAAGTCATCAATTTCATTAAATGGTACACATAGAAACTGTTGAATTGGTGTATATTTTGCTGTATACATTCTCATAATGACAATAAATAAAATTATACATATATAAAGAAATTAGTGTAATTATTAAGTTGAAAGGTAATGGTAGCTTAAACAAAACAAATGCATATGGAAATAAAGAACAGTGATCAGATTCTGGGCATATTTTGAAAATAGACCCAACAGTTTGTACTGCGGGATTGTATGTGGGGTGTGAGAGAAAGAAAGGAGACAAGGATAATGCCAAAGCTTTTGAACTTAGCAACTAGAAGTCTGAACTCATCAATGGTAGAAATGAAGAAGAATGTGGATAAGAGCAGATTTTACAGGAAAAATAAAAAGTTTGGCTCCTGACATGTTAAATTTGAGATATCTTTTAGACATATGAATGGAGACATCCAATAAGTTTGGGAAGTACAAATCTAGAATTTGAAAGAGAATATTAGCATATAAAGGGTATTGAAAGTGATTATCACTGGCTGAGATAGAGAGTACTTGAGTATCTCAACGTTTACAATTATCTATTTAATATATGGAGCCCTGGTGGCACAGTGGTTAAGAGCTGGGCTACTAACGAGAAGTTTGGCAATTCAAATCCACCAGCCACTCCTTGGAAACCCTGTGGGGCAGTTCTATTCTGTCCTGTAGGGTCACTACAAGTTGTAATTGACTCAATGGCAATGGGTTTGTTTTTTTTTAATTTAACATATAGTTTCCTTGCCAAACTGTGAGCTGTATGCAAGCAGCAAACAAAGTGAAAGATGGACAAGAACGTCGAGGGTCTATGCAACGTAACCAATTATAATGAATGTCCATGAAATTTGAGCTGCATAGAAAAGGTAGTGAGGCTAGGAGAGAGGTGAGAAGCAGAAAAAAGATGATAGGATCAACATATTATAGGACCAGGCAGGTGTCAAAAGCTTGTTGAGGTCAAAGTATATATAGATATTTGACTGTGTTTTATGTGGTATGAGTTAGAATCAACTTGATGGCAATGGGTTTGGTTTTAACATTTATCAAGTTTTTAATAAGAGTAAAATATTTGACTATCTAATTTAATTTTCAAAGAATCCTATGAGGCTGGTCCTATTTTTGTTCCCAGTTTACACATATGTAGAGTCAGAGAAATGAAGTAACTCACTGGAAATCACCCTACTAACACTGACACAGCCTGAATGCAGACCAAGCACTGACTCAGAATCCCTGCTCATGTCCACCAGTGTAGGCCTTGTGCCTGTCATATTGTCCCCTGGGTAGGGTTTGTAACACCTATAAACATACTAGCTGTGTTTGGGATCAGAAATCTGCTCTTCTTATTATCTGTGTTTATTTCCCTTATTGTCTCCCTTGATAGTTGTGAAGTCTTTGTGAAAATTTCATTCTATTAAAGACTTCAAAGGCATTAAAAAATAATAATAATAAAAAGGTTTTATTCATGATAGGGCTAGATCACGTAAGGAGGTTGTTCTACCCAGGGGATCCCCCAAGGAAAAGAAATTTCAAAGGGACTCAGAGCATCTAACTGCATCGTGTCTGTATATTCTCATCAAAATACTAATAAGATAGGTGATCAGCTAATTAGCAGTAAGAATAGCAGAGCTGAATCTACAGAGGACGATAACTGAGGCAGAAATTCGGAAGCCATTCTCATGGAGTGGTAGTTGTTCACCTAGAGGAAATAGGTATGTTCTTACTATCAAATGAACTTAGGAAAAGCATCCATCCAGTGAGAGAAAAAACGTAAAACTAGAATAGTGCAATCACATTGGAAGTTTAAAAGAGCACAACTTTGGAAAACAGTTTGGCAGTTTCTTAAAAAGTTAAACATACACCCACCATACGATCCAGCAATTCCACTCCTAGGTATTTGCCCAGAAGAAATGAAAGCATATGTTCATACAAAGGCCTGAATACAAATTTAATAACAGATTTATCTGTAATAGCCAAACACTGGAAACAACTCAAATGTGGTACAGTCATATAATGAAATACTGCTCAGAAACGAAAAACAATAACTATTGATACAAGCAAAAACATAGGTGAATCTCAAAATAATTAGGTAGAGCGGAATAAGCCAGACAAAAAAGAGCACATACTGTATGATTCCATTTACATAAAATTGTAGAAAATGCGAATTAATCTATAGTGACAGAAAGCAGATCCATGGTTGATTAGGGATGGTCAAGTTTAGAAGAAGATGGGATTACAAAAGAGCACAGGAAATTTTTGGGGTTGATGGATATGTTTACTTGATTGTGGTGATAGCTTTACAAGTGTGTACGTATGTAAAAATCTATCAGATTACAATATGACATCTTTATGTCAATTATACTTCAATAAAGCTGTTAAAACAAAAACATAAAAAAGGACACAGCATCTAAAACTTGACAAGGAAGATGGTTACATCTGATGTTCTTAAGAGGACGAGGGATTTAAAAAGTCAATTGACTTCATAAGAAGAAGAAAAGAATATAAAATAATTAATAAAAAGCAGAAACTAGGACAATTTAGCAAAAACTTCAATTTTCTTTATCTTTTTATTTCTACCTAACTTCTGTTCCTCTCATATCTCACCTACAGCAATTTTCCTAATGATATTTCACACCTGTCCGTTTCTGACACCATTTAACATTTAGTAACAGCGCAAATATTAACAACGTATTTTAGGTATATGTTTCTGTCTGGCCTGTATTCCAAGTGGATCAATAAAGAATTTAAGAAAACCTAATTCATTCTATTTTTCTTTTCCATTTTTAGTTAGTTTGGTTTTGGTGTAGAAACAGACTTAACCATGGTACTTAATTTTGATTTCAGAAATTGATTTTCTACTTTATTTCTGCTGTTGCTTAGGAAACAAAGTTTTCAAAGTCTACACACCAAACTATAAATCTCAGCAACCCTTGTTCTAAAAAATCCTGGAAATGCTTTATGCTCCGTTTCCTTGCCCAGATGCAAGAAAATTAGAATTATTCTTTTTTCCATTTGGAAAGGAAAAAAAAGGAAATATCAGTAAGGTTAATGCATGTAACAATATATACCAGGATATAATCCTGTTTTTCATTTAGCATTTAAAAGGAATACACTATTTGAAAATATATTTAAGGGCTTAACAGCAAATCTAAGTTAGGACTCCACATCCAGAAAAAAATTGGGAATTCATCTTCATCACATACAAAAGCCTTCCTGATGGGGAAGAGCTGTTTCAGATTCAGGAATGTGGGCCAAAATGATCAATTTGTTTCCTGTCGGCACAACTCAAATTACACTCTTGACAGCAACACTGAGCTCTTTCCAGCACATCCATTAAGGGGATTTGGCTCACGTTGAGGGTGCCTGTAAGACCTAATGTCTATGAGAATGTGCAAAACCCTCGCCAAGGGAGTATGGAACACTGGGTTCTGAGCAGGAAGGCCTTCATCCCAATACTGTAGCTTGCATGAAAAGCCTGGTGACCAATCTGATGCCAAATATTTCCAGGAGTTTGGCTAGCACAACTCAAACTCCTTCAGCTCATTCACTGAAGGTCCACTGACCAAATTTTTAATAAATTTATTTAGAAACGTGAGTAAGCAGATACCTACCAAGATAAGAAAACATGGCAAATAGTTACATGAGGAAATAATGCATTAGAATCATTGTAGCCCTGGCCCAGACATGTGGTGGAGGAATCCCTTGGTTTCCACACTAGAAAGAGATCATTAACTTATGTACCTTTTTTCTAGCAATGTTCTAAGAGCTTATCTCATATAATTCTCATACTGATGATATGTAACATTTATCGATTGTTTGATATATACAAAGCATTCCGCTAAGTGCTTTACACAAAGTTCAGACCTCACCACAACTCTGTGAAGTCAGAAACTAACCTTATCCTCATGGTACAGATCTCCCTTGTGCTCTGAATATACCACATGCATTCCCTACTCAGGTTTCATGCCTTGTTCTAAATCTGCCTGGAATTCTCTTTCCCAGATATGCATATGGTTACATGCTCACCTTCTTCAAGTCCTTACTAAAGTGTCACTTTTGAAAATGATACCTTCTTGAACACTTGAGGTAAAATTGCAACCCCCATCCCCAGCTACTAAAACTCTGTAGCTGCTGTTCTTTTTATTTTCAACTTTGCACATAATCAGCATTTAACATAATATTTATTTATTTCTCTCTTGCAACTCTCACAAGAATGCAAAGTCTATGGGGGCAAGGATTTTTGCCTTTTTTTTTCATTAGCTAGAATGACACCTGGCATATTGTAGGTGTTCATTAAATATGTGAAAGTGGTAAATGGAAGACATTAGCTTTAAATAACAACCACTTGTTATCATAAATTAGTAGGTTATGAGCAAAAAAAAAAACTTCAAATAAATCCTTGTTCTTTGTTTATAATTAAGGAATAGTTTTGCTAATAAGTTATGTTCAGATAATTTTATCCACACTTACTCTAGAAAACAACAGGTCAAACAATTTAACTAAGTGGACCGTAAATCAGAGTTTTTAGTTGGTATTTGGTGCAAAATAGTATATCACAATCTAACTTTGCCCTTCTGAAGCCTCCAAACATGTTGAAAACTGAAAACATACAACCTGAAACTATTAGAAGATTATATTTTGGTTAACTTATCATGTATTCATTCATTCACGGAATAAAATATTAACTCCATATGCAAGGCATTCTAGGCTACTTGCTAGGAGTATAGAAGTGACTAAGACGCAGTTCTGACCTCAAGGTGTTTATAGTCTGTTAGAATACGTAGGATATACTATAAAACCAAACGTGTTCGATGGAATATAAACTTAATAAATGGAATAAAATGTGCTAAAACTGAGTAAAAAGACAAATTACTTTGAGAGTTCATAGGAGATAGAAATTACAAAGGCAGTATATTATAAAGTGCTACACTGAATATAATCAGATGCCAAATTGTGTGGCTGAGACAATAAAATACTACTGCCTGTCACTCTTGCATTTGAAATACACCGGGGATTTTGGTAAGCTCTCATGCAGAAAATGATATATGCCAAGACTCATATTTCTCTTAGTTCCCTGTGAAAGGGTACTAAACATTAAACAGAGTCCAACCCTGAGTGATGCTTCCAGCTGTTCCTGGGAGTAATTTCATTACCTCAGTTTTGTTCTTCATCTCACCCAGTTTTGCAAACAAATTGAAAAGAAAGTCTAATACTAATTTCCCAAAGGTTAAATTCATAATTAAATTCTTGAAAAATTGATTAAATACAACAAATCTCACAAAAACAAGTTATTACATCACATGTACTGCCTTTCCCCAGATAAACAGACCAGAATCTATGTTTCAAATATTTGCCTTGTTTTTGCAGATTGTACAAGTGATAATGATTATTGTAGAAAGTCTGAAAATACAAAACAACTCAGAAATAAAAGTAAAATTTATCTGTAATTCTATTATTTATCTAAATGCTAGAAAATTGGTATATTTCCTTCTCTCTATAGGTATAGGCATAGATACAGATGAAAATATAAATGTAGATATTGGTGTAGCTATTGATCATAATCTAGATAATTTTTTTATCCATTATTGTGAGAAACTGCATTTCCATTCAATATGCTTCAAAGACATGGTTTCACCTGAATGCATGATATTCCACCTCATAGACGTGCCAACTATTATAAACAATACTCTGATAAAATAAGTATACAAAAATGTTCATTTGCTTTTCTGATTATTTCCCTAGGATGAATTCCTAGAATAAGAATTAATGACTAAATTGGTGAAGACATTTCTGAGATTTCTATTAAGTACTGCCATATTGTTTTCCAAAATGTTACACCAATTTATGTCCTGTCCAGCAGTAACCTAGAGTGACCATTTCCCTACATTCTTGTCACCTTGAGTATTTGCCATGTTCTTATCCTAATCTTTGCCAATTTGATAACCCCAAATCAATATCCATTGATATTTTTATTTACATTATTTTAAATATTGATTTAGAATATTTTAAGAAATCATTGGAATTTTAGTTTTGTGAATTGTCTAGAGTGTTGATGATTTTCATATTGATTTGTAAGAGCTCTTTTCAGTTTAAGCATAATAACTTTGTCACATTTGTGGTTTTTCAATTTTTTATATTTTAAACATTGCAAAGTTCTTTTGTAGTCAAATCTATTTACATTCTTCTTTGTGAATTCTTCTATTGTACTTATAATTAGAAAGCCCTTCCCCAAACCAAGACCAGTTAAATACGGACTTTTTAAGGTTTTTACATTAGCCTATCATTTTAATTTTACATTAGCCTGTCAATACATCTGTAATTAATTTGCTGTTTGATGATAAAAATCTTTGATAACGTTTACTGAGCAAAGACTGTTTTCCAAATATTATGCTAAGTTGTCTATATGAACTATCTCCTACTTAATCCTCATAACAACTTTATGAGATAATAACTATTACTGTCTTTATTTTATATGTGAGGAAACAAGTTTAGAGAGTTTGAGTTATTTATCCAAGGTTATATGACTGATAAATTATGTAGCTGGGGTTTGAACTCTGGTAGTCCCCAGAGCCTGTTCTCTTAACTACTCTGTTTATTTTAATGTGGTATCTGGCTCTTGATTTTTCAGCTAATACTGTAGTCAATTTTCTGAACACTAAATTTTGAATAGTCTACTTTTGCATTGCTTCCTTCATCATATATGACATTATTTTATATACCAAGCTCTTTTTCACAGTTATTCATTCTATTGTATTGATCTATCATGCCAGTTCTTGCCTCAGCACTTTACCTTTGACTTGTTGCAGCCTTGCCGTGTTTATTAATGTGTAATAGGGCAAATACCTGACTCATTTTTCTACCTGTTGACAAATAACATTGCTCTTTTCATCAATTTGTTACTCTAACCAAGCATAATCCTTTAGTTAGGTTCAAACGATTTAGCATTTGACTTTTAATGAGTTGTATTAAATATTGGAAAATTTATATATTTTTCAGTTTCACATTTCCTATCCAAGAATATGAGCTATGGTGCCATTTATTCAAATAGACTTTGACATCACTCAGTAAAATTCTGTAGTTTTTCTTCTATCTCCTGCATAAATAATATTAGAATTATTCCTAGGTATGCTGTACTTTCTGCTGTTGTTATGAATATTTAAAATTATATTGTCTCTTTGCTGAAGTAATTAAGAAAGGTACTGTTTTTTGCATACTTGTCTTATAACTGGCTCGTCTCTTGAGTTTTTAGACAAAAGCCCAGCAATTTAATCTTCTGACATACCTCTTAGTCTGTTTCATATCATATTTTACTGGCCAGAAATTTCAAAATAATGTTAAAGCATAATAGTTATGACAGTTATCCTTCTTTTTTCTCAACCTTAATGGCGATGATTTTAGTCTTTCAACATTAGGTATGATATTGTTGGTTTGGGATGGTTATTCATTACAATGTTAAATGTATAGGTTTCTATTTTTTATTTTTCTCAGAACTTTTGTCAGGAATAAGTGCTGACTTTTATCAAATGCCTTTAACGTGTTTTAAAATAATACCTTTTTATTTATTTGATCTTTAGATGTCCTGTGTTATAATAATAGATTTCTAATCAAATCGTCTTTGCCTTCCAGGGATGAAACTCTACCTACTCTTAATAGGGAGACTCTGGTAGCATAGTGGTTAAGAGTTACGGCTGCTAACCAAAAAGGTTGGCAGTTCTAATCCACTAGGCACTCCTTGGAAACCCTATGGGGCAGTTCTATTCTGTCCTTTAGGGTCACTATGAGTCGAAATCGACTCGATGGCAATGGGTTAATTCCTAATAGATGATTTTCCAGTTGAGTGTTAGATTTTACTGGGTGCATTTTATTTAGGATCTATGTATGTTTACTTAGAATGTATATATGTTTATTATAAATAAATGAAAGTAGGTCATATTATCCTTTTTTGAGCTTTGTCAGGTTTTGACATCCAGGTAATATTAACCTCATAAAGTGAACAGATTATAGTTGGCGGATGTGTTACAGAAAGCATACCAAACGATGAAGACTTAAAATTCATACTACAAGGGTTCCGGCCAGTGGTTCTGACTCGGTTTGTACCTCTCAGTGAGTGAGAGGATGGCAGAGCAGGTGCCCAATTTCATGCTGTTTGTGTGTCTGGGTAACATTTGTTGATCGCCCACTGCAGAAGCAGTTTTCAGAAAACTTGTAACTGATCAAAATCTTTTAGATAAGTGGAGGATAGACAGTGCAGCAACACCCACATATGGAATAGGAAACCTGCCTGATTACCAAGGGCAAAACTGCATGAAGAAGCATGGCATTCCTGTGAATCACATTGCCCGGCAGGTTACCCAAGAAGACTTTGCCGCATTTGATTATATACTATATATGGATGAAAGCAATCTGAGAGATTTGAATAGAAAAGGTAATCAAGTAAAAAACTGTAAAGCTAAAATTGAACTACTTGGAAGCTATGATCCACAAAAACAACTTATTATTGAAGATCCTTATTACGGGAATGACTCTGACTTTGAGACTGCGTAGCAGCAGTGTGTTAGGTGCTGCAAAGTGTTGCTGGAGAAGGCACACTAAGGCTGCATTCATTCATTATTAAAGGCGAACTGTGATGAACATCTTCACAGTGATGCTGTAGTTTTTCAATCAGTGGATGTGCAACAGTGTTCCATTGCTATTTCTTCAGTTGACTTACTGTTTCTTACCTTAAAAATAACTGTAAATGGAAATCAGTTGTGATTGGCAGAAGAATAAATAAAAATCTTTGATTCAGACAATTTATGGGGTACATTAAATCTTTTTAGTTTTACCTCCCACTTTGTCCTCATTACAAACAAAACAGTAGAACAACAAAAAAGAAAATTTTGGTGTTTCATAGCACAGTCGTTTTGCAGTCTTTGTCAGGTACTAATCTAAGAACTGCCATCACTCTGATATGCTTAATTATTATGTTAATGAATGATGAAATAAAACATCACTTTAAGGCCCAGATCAACATCTGAGCCCATTGAGACTTTTAAATATCTTGCTCTACCTCTCCATGAAGTTGACATGGATAAGTTAATGAAACACAAGTGTCCTCTGCTTACATATACTAACTCTCATTTATTTTACCCAGGGCCTTTTATCGAATAACAGCCCCAGCCATAGGAGCTCACAGTCTAGATTAGACATATTTTAATTTGTACACACTCACGGTACATACTTGTATGTTAAAAGAACAGGAAAAGATTCATGAAATGAATCTTTAGCATCTTTGATACATCTTAATTTTTGCCGAGTTTATTTCATAAGGAAGTCAGCTTATTTGCTCCTATTTGAACTACTTTGCCCCTGTAAATTTAATTGTGTCAAAAGGACACTGTATGCTGTTAAATCTTATGGTCAGTTTGACAAACATGTCTTTTTTATATGTACATATAAAGCAAATGTCAAATATTTATTGGCTTAGGTGGGAAAAATAATTTTAAAAGTTGGAAGAAGAGAGTCCTATTACAGTCCTTAAATACTGATATGTTAATAAGTTAATAAGAACTCTTTCATCGG
Organism: Trichechus manatus latirostris; assembly: GCF_000243295.1. Taxonomy (NCBI): domain Eukaryota; kingdom Metazoa; phylum Chordata; class Mammalia; order Sirenia; family Trichechidae; genus Trichechus; species Trichechus manatus. The sequence goes on from NW_004444076.1 coordinate 2,710,410, forward strand.
TGTTTAATACATAGGAGAATATAAGTAATTTCTGTGTACTTTGAGATAACTAATCTCAAATTCATTTGAATACACATCAGAAAAGATTGTTTTAAGAATTAAACAGGAGAGTATAAAAATATAACTGAGATAAAAAAAATTCATACTGCACAGACAGTTAGCTCATATATCATATAGCTGTCTCATACTCATATTCGCTGTCTTGGGGTGCCCTCCACCATAGTTTTTCTATCAGAAAAAAATATCATTATACTCAGTTGACAAATTCATTCATGAATTATATCATTTTTAACATTATTTATATCTAACTTTACTGAACGTCTACTTTGGGCCAGTAATTTATCAAATTCTTACCCTCTTGAAGTTATTATCCCTTACAAAGAATGTAAAGCTGATCAAGTAAAGCAATTTGCCAAAATTTACATATATTGTAATTGGAGAGATTATTTCACTGTACTACCTAATGACAGACTCATTGGAAAAATTTTCAGAAATTAGCTGCCACATATATAATGTTTTGTAATCAGTTTGGTCTAAAAGCAGAGAAATAGATAGGATGACTCCTGGAAATTTCTTTAAACTCTAATTCTGTAAGGTCACAAATTATCTCAGTTTATCAAAGATGAATTATGAAAAATAAAAGAAAGGGTCAAAGTATTACAACGTTGATTTTAAATTCCCCAAGGTTGGGAGTTATGGTTACTTATTGAGCACACTCTCTTCCAGGTTCCGTGCTAAGCACTGTATATACACTATTTCAGCATCTTAAAAACACTTCAAAGCTGGTATTATTATCGCCATATTTTGCCTGAAGAAATGGAGGCTCAGAATTTAAGATAAGTTGACTTATGTCATACATGCAGCAAGTGAAGGGTCTGGAATTCAAATCCAGGTCTGTCTATCTCCATGGATCTTAATTTTTGCCTCTCTGCTATGCCTTTTCTCCATGTATGTCTTATGACTATATTAACCACAAGAGTTCATGTGAAGAATAAGTGCTTCTAACAATCTTTCATTTAAATTATGCTTTCAGATAATTTTAAATAAGTGACCAGAAATGGGGAAAAGTTAAACTGTCAGTAAATCACATATAGGCAGCAATCCAAAAGTTTTAAAGAAATCAATCAAATATAATGGGCTCAATATTGTCAGGACTTCATTGAAGTCTTGATAGAAGTTCAGAATAGCCTTTGAGTAAAAACTCAGAAGTAGTTTAAGGAGTGAAGAACCTAAGGTTAAAAGTTAACTGACAGGGCTTCAACGACCGCTTGTTTAGTCAATTCATCACAGAATTTTCTTTTCTGAGTGAAGAGGGGGTGCTGGTTTCCAGTCTTTCTCTGATAGATGAGTCAGCCAGTTCTAGGAGGGCAGAGACCATACTTTGTGTCTTTAGGTGATGCAATGTTTAAGCACTTGGCTGCCAACTCAAAGGCTGATGGTTTGAATCCACCAGCGGCTCCAAGGGAGAAAAGACTTGGCAATCTGCTCCCATTAAGATTGTTGTTGTTGTGTGCCATCAAGTCAATTCTGACACGTAGCAACCCTATAGGACAGAGTAGAACTGCCCCCATAGGATTTTCTTGGCTGTAATCATTACGGGAGCAGATCACTAGGTCTTTCTCCCACAGAGCCACCAGTAGGTTCAACCACAGACCTTCTGGTTAGCAGTGGAGTGCTTAACCATTGTGCCACCAGAGCTCCCCATAAAGATTACATCCTAGGAAATGCTATGGGGTAGTTCTATTCTGTCCTATACAGAACTATGAGTTGGAATCAACTCAACAGCACACAACAACAAAAGTACCTGGCATGATACTTGCAACATAATAGACATTCATTCAGTGAATGAGTAAATGAGTCTCTGTAACCCTAGGGAAATCAGTGCAGATGACAGGGGGGAAAAAAAAGAAACAAAACACTAAAAAGACAGTCAAGAAATTTGGATCTGTGACCTGATTCTGCTACTAACTGCACCAATGTTAAATAGATAATCTTAACTTCTTTATAACTCAGTTTTCTCATCTGTGAAATGAAGAGGCTGAACTAAATGATTCCACAGGTACTTAGCAACTCTAAAATTTTATGATCTATAATTACTAATTCTGGCATTTTCTTACAAAGCCTTCTTACCTACCAGAGGGACAAAGGCTATCATTTATCAAAATGAGTCCCAGGCAATCAGGACTCCAACCACAAATTAACAACTTACAAGCTTCCTGGAAGTACATGCAAGAGGTCCCATATCTCTGATATCATTAGACATTCTATTTCATGACTAAAAGTGTTCACTTTTTTAAAAAACTTTTTTCTAAAAGTCCCACAACTACTTAATAGTACAAATGAACATGTAAAAAAGCTGGAGTTAATTGACAAATACAGCAACCACTGTGCTTTTAAACATGTATATAAATCTAATTTTCTGGGAAACAGAAACACATTACCCAGCCTCTCCCAGTGTACTTCTTGCCCAACAACTGAGAAATGACCTTATGTTAACAACCACATACAGTCATCCTTCTTGTACAAGGCTATAAAGTCATAATTATTCACTTTTCCACACTTAGGGCTAAATATTTATTAGTATTTATAAGGATACCAGTTTGGTTCTATTGAAATAAGATAATTGTGAATAGCTTTTCACTATGTAATATCTCTTTCTCTCTCTGCCCCTCCCTCCCTCCCTTCGTTTCTTTTTTTCTTTTAATGCCAAACTGGAAATAACTACGCTATCACTCAATAGGGGTAGGAAATGAAAACAGTCAATAGTTCTGCTTAACAATTGGCCCTGATCTCTTTAGGGAAGGTCACAGAACCCACAAGTTTAGCAGTCTACCTGTAAACATCATGCAACCGTTCTTATTGTAGCATGAGAGAATTTTGAATTGTACCATATTTTAGTAATGTAAGAGCTAGCTTTTAGAACTGTCAGATGCAGAGATGGGGTAGGTATTTATTATACATAGTCCCAATTCACTTCTATTGTTACAAAGCAACCTTCAAAGAGATGAAATGTTAGAGCAGGAAAGGACAAAAGAGATCTCTGAGCCAAACTCCTTGCTTTAGAGATGAAAGATCCAGGCTCAGAGAGGTTCAAGTTCTTGTCCAAGGTCACATTCAAGAGCAAAACCAGCTCACAGACTTGTTCTACTTCCAAGTGCAAAATTCTTTTTTCTATTACCACTCGGTCTCTCTCTTCCCCAGAGAGAGGCTTGTTCATTACAGTATTCCTCATTGACTACATTCTCTGAGAACCCACCTGCTCTGAATAATGATGTCTCAGGAAGAAGGGAGTCAAGGTATGGTTCATTCTCCTCAGAAATATTAGAGAATTTTGAAGAGGAGGAGGAAGGAATAAGGAGAAAGAGGAGATTATTTCAAGAAAATGCCTCTTACAAGTTGATCATGTCTGTGTTTCCCTGTCCTGAGGGATGAGTTTCTGGTACTCTTGTCTTATAGGTTCATCCAGTCTGGGTTCCCCTGTACTGAGGGCTGCACTCCTAGTACTCTTGTCTGGAAGCCAACAATGGGTAGATGTACCTGGACTCAGCACCACTTAGGGAGTAGGTGAAGGGAGGAGGAAGTAGTATTGATAAATTACTGTTGCTTTGTTAATGGCACTGACCCCTACCTGTATTTATTGTACTTTAATTATTTGATTATGATACTCAAGTAGATTATGAGTTCACTGAGGTCAGAGATCATGTCCATTCACCTCCATATCCTCAGGGTATATCATATGCTTGGTATTCAATGATTCTTGAATGGAAGAATGAATGAATGATGTATATTGTACCTGGAAGAGTATTCCCAACCTTGAACACACTCTTGGATTTCTAACATTATCTTTGTCTGTGATAATAAAGTTTCTGGTAGTACTGCATTTTTAAAAAATATTCTTCATTAATTGTAATAAAAGCTGAGTAGGCCTATCATGCAATATCTGATTGAAACTCTCCTCTCTAGTAGATTCAGAGAGGGGACTGGAGAGCAGTGAATGTAATCCATGTTCTCTTGCCCTCTACTTTAGGCATAAATTGAAATTCACCTATGGTGAATGGATTAGAAGTTAAATATATACAACATGTACATCAAATATGTCAAGTGTTCAATATGATTTTAACATGGGGTGCTCAGAAACTGTATCCTTGCAATGAACCATCCTAGTGTGAGGTACAGAGATACTTTGCGTTAGGCATTGAACTCCTTTATTCAACAAACGTTTATTGAGAATCTAGTATGAATTAGAGACTGTGCTAGGTTTTCAGAATGCATTAATAAATAATGCAGAGTCAGTGTCTCAAGTTCTGCACACTGTTGTCAGCTAGAGAAACAGTTACAGCAGTAAAGAGTAAGCCACAAATGACTACGGATACATTGAGTCTCAGGTTTCTCACCTAGTTACAAATAGCCTCTTATTGTAGTAGTTTAGAAGGCAGTAAGCATGAGTTATAGCTCTGGCTTTGTATGAATCTAGCCATGTGGTAAAGTCAGAGAATTAATTTCCCTGTACCTCAATCTCTTCCTCTGCAATGGTTAAAAGTGTGAGCTTTGACATCACTCAAATCTGGCTTTTGTGGTTCTACTGCTTACTATCTGATTGACCTTAGGCAAGTTTCTTCACTAGTGTAGAGCTTTACATTTTTATCTGCAGAACAAAAATTATAAGAGTGTCCCTATATCATAGCTGTGAAGGCTAAATGAAGTAAGATATGAAATGTATTTACCACAGTGCCTGGCACACAGTAATTGCTAATACATGCTGGCTGTTAACAATAATATTAATTTAAAATGAGGGAACTACATGTACTTGAGTTAAACTTCTTCTGAATGAAATTCAACATAAAAGCTATGGATGAGGGAGATAAAAAATATACCAATCAACGCTGTGTAGGAAAATATCTTCTCCCAACCAGTAAGCAAAAATCTTACGATGATGCATAGAAAAGGGACCTTGGAGTCACAAGAGTAACTTTAAACAATAAACAAACAGATCTCATTTACAGACCATACCAGATTTATGATTTCACTGCCAAAGCTTACAGAGCATTCCAGGTTGAATGTTGTTAGCTCTTGGAATGCCACTATATGTAGAATACTGCAGTGAATTTAATCCAGATAAGAAAGCATCACACATTTGAACAATTCTCATTACTATGGCTCCACAGTAGGACATGCTGCCTGCTTTGGTAACTCAGAGTTCTAATGTACAAAGAACTGTGATTACTTCGTAAAGGTCAATTCTCCCAAATCCCTGGAAACCATGGTAGGCCAACTCACCAAGATCATAGAAGCAATTAAAAGTGTTTAACTGGGAAAGGTGCCAGGACCAGATGGCTTCTGCCAGTGGGTTTTTGTTTTAAACTGTTCAACACGCAGGAAACAGTATTTATTTGCCTCGTATCTATTTGCTAGGAGATCTGCTTCATATTTGTAAAAGAAAGCACTCGTCACAGGGAGTCTAACCCTAGATGGGCACTGGAATGTGAACCATAAATTAGAATGATAGAGCCCTTCTCCCCTGATTTCAACTCAAATTGGGTCAAAGTTTACCATACATACTCCAGTATGGAGTATGTATGCATGGTCTATAGGATAATCCATATATTGGGCAAAAGATGTAAAGACTTTTAACAAAAACAATTGTTTTATGCTACAAAAACTATGCCATGTCTTTATTTCTTATAGATTACAACTACTAAACAGTATCACCTATTCACAGGATATATCTGACATAAATATTGATAACAAGTATATTTATTTGACTAAGACAAAGATGCTGCTTAGAAGTTATTTAAATCCTACCTACCTATGGTGGCCATCCTTATTCTGACATTAATAAATTCACCTTGGGCAAATTCTCTCTTCTGAGCTTTGATTTCCTCATTTGTTTAAAAACAGATGGGTGAGGGAGGCTATTATTTTCTATAAATAGAAAAGTATGATATGGCACATAACACTCAGATGAAAGTACAAAAAAGAAGGTTAAGAAAAATACCCATGTACATATGGAATTTAGTATTTGATAAAGGTGATAAATCAATGAAAAAAAGAAGAAGGATTTTGAATAAAAAATGTTGAGAAAACTAGATAGCCTTTTGGGAAAAGATAAAATCAGATCAGTACTTCACACCATACCCAAGAATAAACTTCAAATGGATCAGAGAGCTGAATGTCAAAAAAGAAAGCACACAATTAATAGCTGAAAAGATAAAAACACAATTCCTTTATAACCTAAGAGAGGAGAAAGCTTTTATAACTATGACTCAAAATCCATAAGCAATAAGAAGTTTTACAGACACGCACACATAAAGATAACAAATCGTAAGAATATTTTTGCAACTTACATCACAAGTTCAAAGGCCTAATCAATTTAATACATAAAGAGCCCCTAGAAATCTAAAAGAAAAATAGCAAAGACCCAAGACAACAGTGGGATGAAGATACGAACAGACTACACACAATAAAAAAAAAAATGGCCCTTAAACACATGGAAAGTTGCTCAGCATCACTCATAAGAGAAACAAAATTCCACTGAGACACTCTTTCAAACTATCAGATTGGCAGAAATTCCACAGTTTGATAACATACTCTGCTGGCAAGGAGAAGCACACGTTCTCATATATTGCTACAGGGAGAACAAAGTACTACAACCCCCATGAGAGTACATTTGATAATATCGTACAAAATGACATAGGGGTTTGCCCTCTAGTCCAGAAATCCCATTTCTAAGAATCTACTCCAGCGATATACCCCCATAAATAAAAGATAAATCGTGCAAAAGATTATTTGTGACAGTGTTATATGTAACAGTAAAAGATAGAAAAATCCCAAATAACCAACCAATAAGGACATGTTGAATAGCCATGGTACATCTACCCAATGGAGTTCTATGAGGTTGTGATAAAGAATAAAGAAGATCTCTGTAAACTATTATGGAGTGATTCTCACAATATATTATTAAGTGAAATAGCACAACACTTACCTTTTGTACACAAAAGGAAAATAAATAAGAATATATGTACGTTTGATTACTTTTGTAGAAAGAAATACCAAAGGTAAATCAGAATATAATAAAAACGGGTAATTAGGTAAGCTGGCCAGACAAACTAGTTTTCCAGGATTGACCCTTTTATTTTTAAGCTTTTAATAAAAAAGGATATTTTAAAATAGTTTTGTATATAATACTTTATTGGCCTCCTGATATAAAATCAACATTTAGTCAATACGTTAGTATTTAAAAAATTATGAATTGTAATTATTTTAAGCAACCCCATTTCTTCTTAAAATCATCCCATTCAGACAACAAATTATATATGATTGTACCTATAGGAGGTGGCCAGGTGGTGCAGCGGTTAAAGCACTCAGCTGCTAACTGAAATGTTAAGTGGTTTGAACACACCTCCGTGAGAGAAAGATATGGCAGCCTGTTTCCTTAAAGATCTAGAGCCTTGGAAACCCTATGGGGCAGTTCTACTCTGTCCTACAGGGTCACTATGAGTCAGAATGACTTGATGGCAGTGGGTTTGGTTTGGTATCTATAGGTAATTGGTCAAAAAAGGAAATGGGAAAAAAATCAAACACTTCTCTGCTATACCTTTTAATATAATTTTTATTTCTGAATGATGTAAATATTCAAAATAAATTTAAAAGAAACAAAACAATAAACTCTAAAATGGCAAACAAACTAAAACAACCACATTGAACTATGTATCACATTGGTGATATAACCACACAGAGAAAACTATGTCAAGTGACTTTTGAACACAGTTCATCTTATGTGGGGTGCATTTTAAGAAGAAGAAAAAAAGATGCAAAAACTACATTTTACTCAAAGTTTTGTTATCTGTATTATTAGTGTTGTAATTTTATTTGCAGGATAGGGTAAAGTAAATAAGTAAAAGTATTATTTAAAAAAGCAAACGAGATAAAGGAGTTACAAATATAAAATCAATAAAGTTTGAGCAGATACTATGTAATCTGATACATGGATTAGAAATATCAATATCTACTCATGACATTCAAAATATATATATATATCCCCTAGCTCTGTTCACTAAAAGGGCCTAAGAAACAAGATATCCCAGTAGCAATGAGCCTAAACTAGCACTGGGATTAAGACAGAGGTCCCCAGGCTGCGGAAAATTCCATTGCCTCAAGCAGCTTGCTTGGCATGCCCCATAGCTTTACATTAAAATACAGGTTCCCCTCCCCTTAATTACTCCCCAAAACTTCAGCAAATTGGTGGAAACCGGTTTAGGCACATGTTGACAATCACGATAACCTTTTAGACCTCATACATAGTAACCTTCCCACCTCTGAGTGGAGTTTAACCACTGTTTCCTAAACCGCGATGCAAGTTCTATGCAAACCCTACTGCGCCTGCGTAGTATGATTAAGAGTGTTGCTGATGTAACTTGTACGAACTTCCTACTTGTAAACTCCTTAAAAGTAACCTTCCCCCTTGGCCTTGCTGAGCATTCTTGGTAGCAGCAGCCCTGTTTCCTTTCCTTGCGCAAGGAAATAAAAGTTCTCCCACCTCTGTCTCTCGTTTAGTGGCTGAGACAAGTTGCACCGAGCAGAACCTGGGGTTTCCACCCAGCAGCAGTATCTTGGTTTCTAATTAGAGTTTCCTACTGAAAGAAGCCAGGGTTCCTTGGAGAAATGGCTGATTTTATATCTCAGGCAGAGGAAGTTCAAGAACTTGGGAGCCAGTTTGAAAGGGTTCATGTGGATACATTTGGTAAAAATTTGGACATCAAAAAAGAATGATAGAATTTACTTTAACATAGACACTTTTTTTTAATTGAGAAAGAATTATTTCCTATCATTAAAGTTGATTTTTATGCTAACTCCTTATTCTAAATTGATAATGAAAGGAAAAATATTCAATCATCCTACCTTCATAGCATTAACATTTTAAGATAGTGAAGAAAAAGTCTTCTTCATAGAAAAATGCCATTGTGAAAAAAGGATAGAATTATAAAATAACCATTTGCAACATCCAGAATAATAATTGTTTCATACTGTGTTATCAATTTATCTTAAAATCATTAGGAGGTTATTGGGGAACAGAGTATTCCCATGGTGGCAGAGTATCATGGATTCCTTGAAGTGACAGTGGTATTTCAATTATGTTGGAAAATGTCTTTGTTCTAGAAAGATAAATGCTTAAGTATTTAGGGGTTAAGCGTCATGATGTTTTCAACTTAATTTCAAATTATTCAGCAAAAACAAAAATGTGTATATATGTCTGGGAAAGAGAGAGAGAAAGGAAGAGAGTGAGACCGAGAGAGCAAATGATAACAATTGGTGAATGGATGAAGGGTATCAATGTGTTTGTTTACTATTCTTTTAACTTTTCTCTAGGTTTGAAATTATTCAAAATTAAAGTTTGAGGAACAAGGGTACTGTCATTGAAAAATGTTGGAGAGAGTCTTGTAAATAAAAACATACTAAAGAAACATGAGCCAACTGTAATAGATAAACCATGATTAGATCCTAGTTTTGAAAAAAAAATCTAAAAAGAATTTGTGGAGATAATTGAGGAATTTGAAAATGGGTTGGATATGAGATAACATTAGGACATTACTGGTAATTATCTTTTGCATGGCAATAGTGTTATGGTCATGCAGGAGACGGACATTCAAGCGACTACATCTGTGTCTTCTGATTCTACAAAGCAAATCTAGCCATCTACGTAGACAGATGGGGAAAGACAGATCACTAGATTGATAATTCAATAGATAAGCAAATAGAAAGATAACACCTATTTGGCATACTGTTAACAATTGTTAAATCCAGATAATATGAATGTTTATTGTATTATTCCTTCAACATTTCACTAAGTTTGAAAATTATTATGATAAAAGTTAGAAGAAATAAAAATTAAAAACAGTACATATTTTGAGGTTTTTAATAAGCATGAAATATAAATAACTTAAAGTAAACTTAATCCCTGGTAGTGAGCAGAGTTTTAATAATGTTATTTTCCTCTCCTTTCTTCCCTTAGACTACATTTTCTAACACAGAAAACAATTAACATATAGAGGAAATTGAGGATGTCTTACAGGGTTGAGTGGACAACTCTGAGTTTAGTGCACATGTTATTAAGTAGGCTGAATTACTATAAAACGGTTCCTTGATTTCCATGTGTGTTAATTGGATCTTGTTGGCTAGTTCTGAATTTCCCAAAGGAAGGGAGGAATGTTATTTTTCCACTCTCTATTCTAGCCCCTCTACTTAAACTCAGCCAAGTGAAGAAGAACAATAAATCTCCCTGTGCATGTCCCTTCCACACACCAAACCTCCCACGTGCCCAAGCATGCTACACTGATTTAACACACCAGTTGAAGACTCCAATTACCATATTCGTATATCTTTGCCTTTAAATTCCTTACTCCCATTGCAGCCAGAACTGCTGTTAATGTTTAAGATGAGTGCCTTTTCAAGGCTTTCAATTTTGCTGATCACTGGGTCCTTAACCTGGGATTAAATCAAAACATGTTTTAGCAATTTAGCTCTTTTCTCTAAAGTACTGAGTTCCCCAAATTTACATATGTTTAAAAAAATCAAATTTACCAAGTAGGTACTAAAATATTTAGAATATACATAATATAAAAGTTTCCTATATTATATCAAATTCCAGTTCTTCCTTTGTTATACCATTTTGCTTTAAAATTTTAATCTTCACTATTTAGCCTTCCAGAACTACTCTACTTTGTTTAGAGAAGAGATTCATATGTAAGGAATTATCACAGAATTTGAATTAAGCAGGGAATTCCTAGTTCTCCCTGAAGTACAAGCTGAAATGACATTTTCTTTGTGAATCTACCCAAACATGCAGGCAGGAACCAAACCAGTCTATACTCCCGTATTTAACACAGTACAAAACAAAAGGTAAGGCCCTGTTAAATATTTCTTGAATGACTACTGTGTCCACCTCTATAATACTTACCATACCATGGTACAACTATTCTATATATCAGTTTCCCTTCAACGGACCTAACACTGAAAATCTTTATCCTGTGAGTGAGATGATAAAGAATAGGTTTAGGAAGACTAATCTGGAAAGGATTTGCAGAGGGAGGAGAGAACTGGAGGACGAACCCAGTGAAAGCATAGGGAAGGCCGCCCATAAGTCATTGTGTGGAATGCCATGAAAATTCCTTTGGACCCAAAGATTCAACCTAAGATAAGATACAATTCATTCCTACCCTTAAAACGTTAGACTGATGGCACAGCAAAGCCCAGTGTCTTACTTGTATGGCCTTGGAATTAAAGTTAAAATTCAGGAAATCTCTTAAACCTTTCAGCAGAAAAGTAAGACACTGTATGGGAGCTATTTCAGTGGCAACAAATCTTTGCAGTCGATTTACATTGCATAATAGTGGCAGTTGCTTTATTCTCATTCTGTACAATGCAGTGAATCAACACTACAGTAGTTAAATATTTATCTAGTACTTCCTGCAAGTTGCTATAGCAAAACTATTTTTTAACATCTCTTCCTATCTAATTATAGACAAAATAGATAATATGAATGTAAAGATGCGTGAACACACAACAAATAACATTCATATTGAAATATTTTCAGCCTTATTGAACAATCACATGGGCAGAGCTCTATGAAAAGACATAAAGTTATGTAGAAAATACAGCCAAAAGAAATTAAACATATAAAGCATAAATGCTGGCAAATAATTGAATGCAAATACATAAAGATAACTGTGAAATGGAAATATGAGAAAATGAAGTAACTGGGGATTGTGAGGGTACATCAACGAAGGTTTCAAAGAAGAGGTGATTTTAAAGTGGATATTAATTTATGGACATTCATTTGTTCCTTTATTGACCAAAATGTTTGCAAGAATATTCCTTGTGGCTGGAATGTTACATGCTAAAGATCTGGAAATAATTAAGTCATTGTTCCCTTTGTCTAGGAGTTCACAGGCTAATGGGGGAAAAAAAGACATGTAAAAAAGCAAAAGCCATTCAGTGAAGTATGTGCTTGAGGAAAACTTCAGGGTCAGTTAAGACTTTAGTAAATTGAGATTTAAGGCTGAATGAGCATTGGCAGGGCACAGGATGCAAAAAAAGAACATTTCAGGAAAATGGACCGCATATGTAATCCTCATGGGTAAGACACATCTGTGTAAGCAGTAAGGCCCATAGTCTTTAACAGCAGTAAATACATGCATAAGTAAATACCCGCAAACCAAAGGATAAAGGAAGTTCAAGACAGCTGAAGTATGCGCAGGGTGGTGGTGGGAAAGGCAGGTAAAACTCTTGGCAGAAGGCAGGCTGAAAAGAGCTTTTCATTGCACATTGATCATTTTGGACTTTATTCTATATGCAATGGAAAAGCAACTGAAGATTCTAAGACGTGACAATCAGATATACAATTTAGAAACCATTAATATATGCAATGTTAGGATAGGATGAGACATTCTTAGGATCTTCCATTTTTGTGTTTCTGGGTAGGTTTAAGTGTGAGATATTCAGCTCAGTAGCACTCAGAAAAATAGGTATTGACAAGACATTTGGAGACAACTCAATCAAGCTCAAGTTGGAATATAACTGCACTAACAACTTAAAATATGTATGTATATATATGCATGTATGTATATATATTTCCTGATATTTTCTCATTAACATTTATCCTAAAATCCCTGCTATTTTGAGAGATCATCACTGGATTATGTCACAAATGAAAATCTTTACCATGATGGGTGTCTAATCAAGTATCACAAAACCTCATTCCTGCAACTCTAGACTTCTGAGCATGCAAAGTACCTCAAGAAGGCAGAATAGGTCCCAGACCTAGAGTGATGGTAACATCAAAGCTAGAATGACCTTAGAGTTTATCTAGTCCAATCTCCAATTTTACAAATGAGGATATAGAGGACCAAATAGCCGAAAGACTGACCCCAAAATTCATACAATTAGTTTTTGGCACAACCAACTCTCGAAGTCTTATTTTCTGATCACTAGTCCTGTGCTCATTCTGCAATACTGGGTTAAGTCCCTTTAATGAAGGCAGTTGTTCATTAAAGGCATGACTTTGATTGAATTCTTGCCCATTAGGGTTCAATTACAGTGCCCTCATTTTGACACTACTAAAGCCTTACTCATGTACAAATAGCCTAAGTGAATCTGACAGCATTTCGATCTTCTCATATAAAGAGGTGGTTCCGGGGAACAAGCATGAAGCTTCCTGGAAGAAAGAGGATATACCATTCTTTGGGAAGACAGACTGCCCCCCCAGAGACTGAATATATGCTCTGAACAACCAACTGGATGTCACTGACAGAAACTGTACAATAAATAGGCATGACGTAGAGAAGTGACATATCCCTGTTACAAGGTAATGTCAAATGAGCAGAGACAACTGAAGATTAGCTCTATTGGCAGTTTCTAAAACCATTTTCTCTACGGGTAATTGAAAGAATCTAGCATTTTCATTCAGATACACTTTCAAATAGACTTTGTAAAACAAATCTCTGAAAACCGAGTAGTTTCCGTCTCCTTTACATTTCATAGAAATGGTACTAAATACAGTTAGTTAGGGAAGTGAAGGAATCTATTGATACCTGGAAAATATGGAATTACAGAGTTTTCTATATTAGTTTATTCTCCAAACATCCTCAGCATTTATATCTTAAAAGCAAGTATTTTTTCAAAGACTGATTACAGTCTTGATCTTTAGGCAAAACTCATTTACCTGCTCCACGGTTGGTGAACTATGGACTTTCAGCTGTCTCTCTGAGAGAGGTGGTAGAAGTGGTACCATATCCTTGTGGGAATGGGCATGCATTTGTGCAATCAGTAGCTTCCACCTGGAGTATGAGTTTGAGTATCTCTTCTTTCTTTCTTTGTGTCCCTGTCAATATCATTTTTCTCCGTATCATCTCTTTTTTCTCTGACTCACCATAGACTTTGTCATGGTGTATTGTAGCCCTTACCTGACTATAAGGAGTGCCACTGTGGGACAGGAGAGGACCAACATGTCTGTGCCTTTTCATTGATCCAGTTTAAAGATGGGCTTAATGTATAACAAAAAAAACCAAACCTGTTACCAATGAGTAGATTCTGCTCACAGTGACCCTATAGGAGGGGTTTATTAAATAATTTTTGAATACTTTTAAAAGGATATTAGCTAATTTAATCTTCACAACAATGTTCCAAGGAGAAGACTAAGGTCAGTAATAGTATTGCCTTCTTCTTCAAGTGTCTCATCAAGCAACCTTTTGACAAAGAATTCCTATATATTTTTATTGGTACAATCTGACATCAAAAACAATTAGCTAAGTGGTTAAGAGTCAAGACCCTGAAATAAAGAAAATGTATATTCCAGTGGAAATACTGCCACTTACTAGGCATGTGACCTTGGATAAGTCATTTGAGTCTTCTAACCTCAGGTTTCTCCTCTGCAATATTGCATACCTTGTTGGATTGCTGTGATGATTAACAAAAATAATACATACGTGGTCGTCTAAAATTAACAGTCACAACCCAGATGTGAGTGATATATAACTTTTAACATTTCTTAGTAAATCAACTTCTTTGAAGTTTGAAGTAAAAAATAATAATAAAAATAAAGTCACTCCCATAATTCAGAAACCAAATAACAATAATAATAATAACAGATACCATTTATTTTACTCCTACTCTGTGTTGTCGGATGGGGTACTGACAACTTGGCATATATTCCCTTTATCCTATGTCACTGGATTTCCATTTTACAGGAAGGCACTGAGCCACAGTGTATGGGTGTACAAGTTCATAGGAATAAAATAACTTCCAAGGTCACATAGCCAGTATGTAAAAAATAACCAAACCCATTGCCATCAAGTCGATTCTGACCATAGCGACCCTATAGCAGAATCTATAGTTCTCAAAATCTGTTTTCTATTAGCTGCCACTGCTGCTGCTACTACTACTACTTTGCTCCAATAACCTTAGGACACATTAAACTGTCTGGGTTCAACTTCTAAACCGTAATATTCTTGAGGACTGGGATTATGTCTTATATTTGTTGAACTCAAGTGAATATAATTGAATTAAAGATCACTCTAACATGCTAACCAACAACTCTCCCCTTTTGAATAATCCTTTTGTCCAAATCCTTCTACCTCCTTTGCGTTGACTATCAAAGCCAAAATTAGATGTTAAGTTAAAAACAATCCAACAGCCACTTTCTTTGTTATAGTTCAACCTTCATTTCTAATGACAAATGAAAAAAATGACATTTGCTGTAACCATAAAATCTGCTAGATGTGGCCAAAAAAAAAAAAAAAGGAAGTATGAGTCCATAGGGCATGTTGAGTTCTAACAAGTTGTAACCAATAGGTTATTTTGTTCTTGGCTGGCAAGGCCTGGCTTTTCTCCAAGATAAGACATGTGACGTCATCTCCTATCTTCCATCCTCCCAAACCATCTTGTAACAGTGTATCTTGTTTAAAAAATGAATATAGCACGTTTCTGTTCTGAAATGTGATGTTCTAAAATGTTTTGACTTGTCTTGCATAAGGTATCAGTAAAAGTTTGGGGAGAAATACTAGTATTTTTCCCCCTAGTCAAACAGAGATAATCTAGGGGAAAAAAGGCAAAACACTTCCTATGAAACTGTCCATAGCTCCTGGAAGCCTTTGTGTTTTACCATGGGATTGCTCTTAAGATGCTTTCTGTTTAAGGACAGTTATGAAATCCCAGGCTGTTTTCTGACACTTGCTGGAATTTTACTCTTTGCCAATGGGTATAATGGAGGCATTTTCAGGGGTGTGCTGGAACGGACTCTTACAGGCAAGTAAGTGAGAGTCAGTTGTTTTGGGAGCCAGTTGTTAAAATATCAATAGCTTGAAATCATCCAGGGTAGGAGTATTTACACCATGGATATAAGCAGATGCTACAAATAAGAGCTTTTTCTTTCTTTTTTAGCCTATTTACAGCACATCACTGCACCTAACTCTAGTGATAAGAACCTCTACCACAAACTACTAGCATGAACTATCAAGAAATAGGAAGTCACTGAGCCACAGTGTATGGGTGTACAAGTTATTTTGTGCCCAAAGGAACCCACCTAGGGAATAAGAGGGGGCTCAAATTCAGCTCACACTCTGGTCCCAAATGTTCGTCCTGGTATGGTACTCTGCCCTCCCAGAGAGGCCACATTTTTCCATTTTGAACAGAGGTGCCTTACTGGCCTGGCAGTGGTTTTAAGTCATTGTTCCCCAGGACACCTCCAGAATCTTAATTACAGATTCTATTTGTCATATCATTCTTTGTGTGCCCTTTACTTCAAGTAGCAAGAGCTAAAATTTTTGACTAGTTAATGCTTGTTGAACTCTGAGACGTAGGTATGTTTTAATTTATAGATGAGTACCTTGTAGCTCAGAGAGGTTATGTAACTTGTCCAAGATCACATACGTAGTAATCAAGCAGAAATTCAAACCCATATTTGTCAGACTCTAAGACCTCTCCTCCAAATAATTTATGTTCTGATTGTCATATTGCATGTATTAAAATTATTTCTCTCGAATACGGGTTCCAGAAAGAGTTCTAAAACAAACATATAAAATACATAGCATTTTTCAAAACAAAAAGTTTCATTTTTTTAATCATAATCTCAACTCTATGCTATACCTATTATCATTGTTCCCATTTTACAGAGAATAAAGCCTAAACTCAGAGAGGTTAAAGAATTGAGATTATCCACAAACACTAAAATGCTCGGCATTCTACCATACCGAACAGCAATGACAAGTAACAGGTGCACAGAATTTTACAGTTTACACATATGCTATCTTTTTAAAGACAAACAAAGCAAAAGTGATGCTATGTCATTTCTGAGGCTAGGACATAAAAATGGCTCCTGCTCTCTTTTTGTAACACTAGCCTTTGAAAGATAACATCTATGTTGTGAGGAAGTCCGGGCCACATGGAGAGGTCATGTGTTGGTGTTCCAGACTACAGCCCCAGATAAGGAGTCAGCGGATAGTCAGTATCAACTGCCAAACATGTGAGTGAATGTGCCTTCAGATGGTTCTAGGTCCCAGACTTCAAGTCTTCCAGCTGAGGCCTTAGAGATTATGGAATGGAGTTATGTCATCCCTGCTGTCTCCTGTCTGAATTCCTGACCACAGAAGCCATGAGAGATAGTAAATGATCATTGCTTCAAGCCACTAAGATTTTGGGTAACTTGGTATGTAGGCTAGTATCATCGGACAGACAGCAGGAAACACTAGCAGAAAGACCCTCGGACCATGCTTGGCGCATACTGGACACCCAGGAAAAATTTGTTGAATGAATTAAAAGAAGTCCAAGATAAAGAAAATGTAGGCTTTTAATTATAGTCTGAGGAAGATCATAATTTCCGTGACCAGTTTTTTTTTTTTTTCCATTTAAATGATGGAAACTCCCCCTCCAAAACCATTGAGAACAATGAGAAAGTCCTGCAAATAACTCAAAGTATTGTAAAATCTCTAGGGATTAGGGTACAAATGCATAAGTCTGTTTCATTTTGTTTGTTTTATTCCACATGAGAGCCTGTTTAAACAATGTCTTCTAACACTTTAGTGAAAAGAACTTAAAAGTGAATTAACTCATTTGTAATCTTGGGAGAAGATGCATATTGTAGTGCTAGACAGGATACTGGCCTAGAAGAACCAGAGTATAGGTTAAAGAACATATGTGTTAGAGTTAAATCAAGTTTCAAACTCTGATTCTACCTCTTCTTAGCTAGAAGGCAGGATTAATAGCAGTTAACGTTTTAAAAATATTTTTCATGTTCCAGTTAGCATGTTGTGTCTTACTTGTATTAACTTGCTTAATCTTCATAGAGACTATAAACCATTATTATCCCTATTTTACAGATGATGGAAGTTAGACCCAAAGAGGTAAGAGACTTTAAAGTAGTATAACTAGTAAGTGGCAGAGACAGGATCCTCCATGTACTCAATAAAAGAGATTAAAAAGTGCCCACCTTACAGGTTCATGATGAGGATAAAAGATAGTATACGAAAGCACTCAGTACATGGTAGTTACTATTACAGATAGGTGTATGCCTGAACATAACCCCAAATTAATGCAGACTACACCTTCATTTAAGATCAAAAGAAGGTGAATACCAAATGCTTGCAGGCAAAGGGATTTGAGGGGCTTCAAGTTTCTGGGTGAATGTGTTTGTCTCAGGAAGCAAGACTAAGAGACACCCTGACCCTAAGAGATACAGAAGCAAAGGTTTATGTGCCCCAGCAGCTGAGACGAGTAAGAAACAATGACTGAGAATATCTCAGAGCTACTGTGGTTGTCGCAGGGCTATTTCCCCAGATATTTCCACTTCTACCCACTGGTAGGATTGCACTTCCCTTTCACGTTGGGTGGGACCATCTGATTATTCTCACCAATGAGCCTGGCCAAAGGCCAGAGCATGTAATTGCCCGGGCGAGACCCTCCAGAGGATTCTTACTCTAGCACAATGACCAGCAAAGTTCAAATTGGTGGGTCCTTGAGTGGCTATGATAAGTGGAGATCCCTGCTGACCTGTGACAGCCATCCAGCTTGTACAGCTCAGGTCATATATAAATAACAAAAAAAACTCCAAAAGTTTTATTATATTGCTTCTCTGTAGCTTTACTGTAAACGTGGTCAGTGCCCACAAATGTCATTTTAAATTTTTTAATTTAACACTATTCATTGAAAAAAATCTGAAATTGCAAAAAAAAAAAGTATTTTAAAAAGCAAACTATCTTAGTGTATCAAAAATAGTTCATTAATTATCATAAATGTACCATACTAACGTAAGATGTTAAAAACAAGGGAAACTGCATGTGGGGTCTAGGGGAACTCTCCATACTAACATGGATTGACACAAGGGCTGCAAAAATGGGCTCAAGCATAACAACGATTGCGAGGATGGCGCAGGACTGGGCAGTGTTTTCTGCTGGTGTACATAGGGTAGCTATGAGTTGGAACCTACTTGACAGCACCTAACAACAACAACAATCTAATTTTAATAATAAAATAAAACCATAAAAAGGAGTGAAATGATTTATTTGAAATCTTACAGAACAAGGAGTACCACCAGAATTAGAAAGAATATTATCTAAAAACAAAATTATATAATTATGTGTTTTTTGTTCAATACAAAGGACAGAAATGGACTAGTCTGTCAGCTAGTAAAAGGCCAGGCTGAATTTGAATCTACATCTGTTTGATTCCAAAACCTGGCTCACTGAATTATAAAAGGTGGCTTGTATAAGGCATCTTTTTGCATAATTACAAAATCTGAATAAGTGACTCAAGAGTCTAGGCACATAAAAATGAAGTTTCTTGTATCCTGGTGAAATACTACTCATTTTATTTATTATACTTCTAAGGACTAAGAACCATGGTATATAAAAGGACAATCTTGCCGGAAAATCTTAAGTGTACAATTTGCCCCTAAGAGAGGAAAAAGTGTCTTCTTTAAGAATGACTTACATGTTTCTAAGTCCCAAACATCACTCAATCAAACACCCATCACTGTCATGCACTCTTGCCCTTCCTCGATATTTTAGAAACACACAAAAGTTAAGATTGTTCTTGGAAGATAATTCTTTTCTTTCTGTATTAAGCTGTTTCACCACTAGAAAAAACTAGACAAATCTCTTTAATTGGTACAAACTACTTCTCTCAGGTTTGGGTCAGGGGATGCCAAAATGAGTCCTCAGATGATAACATTAAGGATCTCTGTGAGATATCTTTCTTAAGGTGAACATTTTCTTTTCTTTATGCTACATCACTCTTATTTGGATATAATTCAGTTCAACAAAATCCTATTAGTTTTCAATCAATTAATTCCCTCATTCCTTAAAAATATATTTTAGGGGCCTATTATGTCCTAGAAATAAAACCTGAAGACAATATAGTTCCTTTCTGTGAGAAACTGCCAGTCCAGTAGCTGGATAATTTGTCCTCAAATTTTTTCTGAAATGTAATACCTTACAAATTCAAACTAGGTTTAATAGGTTGTATATATTATGGTACAAAAGTGGGACACATGTAAAGGAAAAACATTGGGAACATACGTCAATGAAAAATGGGCATTAGAAAAAAATCTAATTGATACCAATGGCAAATTTAAAAATTACAAATTACTGTAGGACTTCAGCATAATAGGTGGGAAGGAACAGCTTAAATGCGTCTACATGATGACCACTCAGCTGACTAAAAATTATGATGATATGAAAGTTCTGAGCCATAATTGACATAAATAGAAGCAATTACTTATCTTGAGGGAGAAGCAAGACTATTAACACTTAAGGGACAAAAATAACAAACATTAGTTTGCTGTTATATTGTAGCCTCCTTTTTTCATTTCTCTACTAGGATCTCAGAACTGTATTTTCCTCACTTTTTGAATATGTATATTTCATGAAGCTCAGACTCTTAGAATATGTTTTGCTTACTTTCTTCCCATCTTATATATTATTTCATGGACACACTGCCAAGAATGAAAACTATTTTAAATGGGTCTTCATTACACTCCTTAGCTACTTCATAGCAATATGGAAATTGATGATTTTAATTTCTTTTAAAAAGTCACTAAAACCCTAAAGTCTTTAAATTGTTTCCTTTACCCATGACACTTTAGCTATCATTACGCTGCTTTCTCTTATCTACAAAGGCAGAAGAGTAGGTGACTTTTGCTCTACAACTAGTGAAAGCTGTTAGTATATATACAGCTGTAATAATCCTCCATTTGGGGATAAGACTGTTTGCTCCCTGAGAGTTAAGCTAGTGAAACTGGCCGTAGAAGAGATTTGCTGTCTTGACTTAGCAGAAAATGTACTTCCAAATCAAATAGAAAGAGCTGGGCCTGGCTATAAATCTTTTAAAGAAAAAAGGGTCTAGTCTCAGAGAAGAACAACAGAAATATATTACAGAAGAAAGTTAAAGATTGTGCTAATGCCATTACTGTGTCTATGAAATTATGATTAAGTGCCTGTGCCTTGGGTTCAAAACCCAGCCTTGCTTCTTACTGTGTAACTGAAATATTTATCTAATCTCTTCGGCATATCAGTATCTTTATATGTAAATAGAGATAAAAAGAACTTCCTCATAGAATCCGTTTTAAAGTTAAAATAAATAATACATGGAAACACACACTATTAAACAAACAATGGGTCAAGGAAGAAATCAAGAAAGAAATCAGAAAATACTCAGAGCCGAATGAAAAGGAAATCACAACATACCAAAATTTATGGGATGCAGAGAGGGCAGTACTCAGAGAGAAATTTACAGTAGTAAACACCCACATTAAAAAAGATGAGAGATCTCAAAGCAACAATCTAACTATACAACTTGAGGAACTAGAAGAAAAGCAAACCAAGCCCAAAGCTAGAAGAAGTAGGGAGGTAACAGAGATTAGAGCAGAAATAAATAGGGAATAGAAAAACAATACAGAGAATCAACGAAACCAGAAGCTGGTTCTTCGAAAAGATCAGTAAAATCTACAAACCGTTAGCTAGACTGACAAAGAAAAAAGGAAAGATGCAAATAACTAAAATAAGAAACAAAAGTGAAGACATTACAACTGAACCTACAGAAATAAAAGGGATCATAAGAAAATACTATGCACAACTGCCCACCAACAAAGTAGATAACTTAGATGTAATGGACAAACTCCAAACTCCTAGAAACACAGAAACTACCTGAATTATCTCAAGAAGAAATAGACTATTTCAAAAGACTCATAACAAGTGGAGAGATTGAATTATTTGTAATGAAAGATTCCCCCCACCCCCTAAAAAAAAAAAAAAAGCCCTGGAGAATTCTACAAAACATTTTGAGAAGAACTGACACACCAATCCTTCTTAAACTCTTTTAAAAAAATAGAAGGGGTGAGAACTGTTCCTAACTAATTCTACGAGGCAAAAATTACCCTGATTCCAAAGCCAGACAAAAACACCAATAGAAAATAAAACTATAGACCAATATCACTTATGAATATAGATGTAAAAATCCTCAACAAAATGGCAAACCAAATCCAATATCATATTAACAAGATTATACAGCACGACCAAGTGAGATTTATTCCATGAATGCAGGAGTGGTTCAACATTAGAAAAATCAACCAGTGTAATACATTTCATTAATAGAATAAAACAAAAGAACCACGTGATCATCTCTATTAATGCAGAAAAGATATCTGGCAAAATCCAGCATCCTTTCATGATAAAAACCCTCAACAAACTAGGAACAGAAATGAAATTCCTCAGTATGATAAAGGGCATTTATGAAAAACTCACAGCTAACGTCGTACTCAGTGGAGAAAGATTGAGAACTTTTCCCTTAAGATCTTGTAATACAGGCTCATTTTAAGTCCTGTGCCTCCAGCATACTTGATCATGAATCCCTAACCAGTCTTCTTGCCTGGATCCGTTGGCCCTGTAAGTTATGGGAATACAAAGATATTCTGATTTGGAGGCTATATTATAGCAAATAAGGTAGACAATAAGAACCAACAACTCTTTAGCAAATAGTTGCTTCAAAAATTTGGCATCTGTGTTACATATGTGTTATTGCTGGTTAACTCCTGGTCAATCTTTCAGAGTTAGTTCAGAAGTGACTTCCTGTGAGAAGCCGCCTCTCACTCATCCCCACTCCATCGCTATATCTCAGCCCCTTTATATCACTCCCACTCCATATCCATTCTCTGGCACTTTTGTCCTTCAGCTTCCCAAACACCCAATAGTTCCAGCATAGCATGTTCTCCATTATACTGGAATTGTTTTTGTTTCTGTGCTCCCCGTGAGCATGAGACCACAATATCCCGGAGACCCAAGGCTGTGCCTTATTGTAACCTCCTTGTCTAACACAGTGTCTGCTAATGTAGGCTTTCAACACACATTTATTGAATTATTTCTACAAATCTCAGGATCAGGCAGGAATTTTGACAAACTCATCAAAGTTCTGTCTCTGAAGTTTCATGAATCCAGCAGCCTCCCTCACTGATATCCTTACCTTTGTCTGTTTAATTTAAGCAAATTTTCCTATTACACCAAATTAAATGATCTATTTTCTTCTCCTTTACTTAGAAATCCATTTCCAATATTTTCTCCATAAGCTGAGCAAAGAAATGTGTAAAAACACATTTCTGTAGATAATAAAAGCTACCTATTCTTCTGGAACAAGAATTGCAAAATAATAATAATAATAAAGTTGTTCTTTTAAAGATAAATAAATAGAATAAACACATGTTATCCCAGATGATAATATCTTAAAGCAACTACTTGCAAAACAGTTGTTGATTCCTACTGTCTACTTTATTTCCTCTAATATAGCTTCCTTAAAGTGAACTTACACCCAATCAGAGCATCTTTATATTTCCATTAACTTGTAGTATCAAAGAATCCAGGGAAAAGGGCTACTTAGGGATCCATGATCAACTACACTGTAGGCGCAAGAATTAAAATGAACCCATATTTTAAGAGCATTTTAGAAAACGTGGGTTTGTGAGTTAATAATAATGAAACCTTGAACTAGTTTCTCAACTTCAATAAACCTGAGTGACCTCATCTGTAGAAGGGGGTACGTCCTACACAGAACTTCTAAGAGGATTACATGAGACCAACTATGAGAAAGTGCTTTTTAAACTTTGAGGAATAAGTCTAATGGGATGCATAAGTATTGTAAAGCTCTGAAATTGGCTATTTCCAAACTCAAGCACAAACAAAGCACTCCTCTCCTCCTGCTTTTATTCACTGCCTCTTATTATTTGGGCCTACATCTTTCTCTCTCTTCCCAAAAAGGACATCCTTTGAGGACAGGGATCTTATCTCATTCTTCTTCACGACGCCCAAAGCTTAAAGTATTGAACATAGGATATATTCTAAAGTCTGCTGGATATATGAATGAATAAGAATAGAATGAATGAACAAACGATAAGAAAAATTAAACGAGTAAATTGTTCTTCTGAGATGAGGAAAACATCCCTTTTGTAAGATATTTTAGTGGAAGAGAAAAAAGTTAGCTGTAGTTGTTAAATTCATAACTGCTCAAAGTTTAGGACAGCAAATATATAATAAGCTCATGCAGATAAAAAAGTGTTAAATCTAAAAGTCACCAAACTCTTTGAACTCATAGAATTTGGAGACAAAAATAGGAGTTTTTGCTAATCTGCAAGTCATTATTCATTAAAAGATATTTAATTAAAGTGGAGGATAGGCATATGATAGTTAATTACAATTAAACCCACCAATGTAGAGTCTCTATGACTAGCATGCTATTCACTCTGGACAACTGAGAAGGCTGACATTTCTGCACAGTCATTCTGACAATTAAAAGCATGAGAAAGGACACATTAAGTAAGAAAAGGACATTATGCCCCCAAATATTCTTAACTAGTTTCCAATAATCTGAAACAGATATATCATTTATGAGGTTATCTAAAAACCATTGTAAGCAGTACATTGGTGTGTGTATGCATGTGTGTGCACATGTACACATAAGCAAGGAACGGCAAGCAGTTAGGTATCTTCTAACAACTGTGAAATGAAGAAAATAAGATTGTCCTCAAGGTCAACTTGAAAAATCAAGACTTAATAGATCTGAGTCTAGCTATGTAAAGTCATCTGAAAGACATGGGAAGTCTCCCAGGTCACTGAGCCCTGCATATCACCTAATTGACTGCATTAGTGAGTCTAAGGAAAGAATGCGCATATCAGATGGAGGGTTGGTCTGCCGGGGAAGTAGAAGCAAAGAGTCACTGAGGCAATAGTCGACAGTGCCCATATCAGTTCTATTCCAAGGGGAACATGCTCTGTCAATAGAACTTTATGAATGTGCAGGCATCCAGCAATTACATCCTTTTATAGCTACAGGGATAGTAGGCTTTTGAACATGAGGGCATTAAACTTTCAAAACTTAAAATAAAACCACCTTTGATTTACTTACCTCACATCGGGTATATTCACCAATATCCAGTTCTCCATCTACTTTGGGGTACATGGGATGATTGCACTTCTCCATCTCCTTGAACTTAGCTATGGTCATTTGATTTAATCTGGCCAATAAAATGTGAATGGAAGGCATATACGCTACTTCTTAGTGGAACATTCTAAAGGCCAGTGCATCATTCTTCATCGTTTCCTCCCCCTTGCTGAGGCAACTCCATGTACGGGAGCTTCTGACATTCTGGGTTCTTGAATAAGAAAGGATTAGAGCCAAATATCCCACCACCCACTATGGACATGAATATAAGAGATAAATGAACCATGTCATTTAAAGTGACTCAGATTTTGCAATTATCTGTACCAGCATTACTTAGCCTATTTGGACACAGGCAAGCTTAGGATTATCATTTGTCTTGTCTTACAGTCTCTCTACCAAGAAAGAATAAACTCGTTTGGGTATATGGGCGTTTAGCCAGCTTAGTAGCTCTATTTCTCATTAAAATTAATAAACTTTAATAAGTATCTATTCATCTCCATCAGTGTCTTGTGAACTTTGCTAATATGAATCAGTATCCCTGAATTTGATTGACTCTGGGACTCTGCCAAGCTAGAGTTTTTGAGCTTGCAAAACAAAAAGCCTGACCCTGGAGCTTGATGAGTTCACTAAGGTAACTCTCTCTTTGTGGGAAATTTTTGAGGATAGGTGGCTCTTCTGACGCTTCTAAAATATGCCCACACCTGTCTGTTAGAAAAGTTGACAGTAGTCATTGATGTTTGAAATTTGAAAAACCTACTGTATTTCTGTCTTTCCTCAAAGAGGACATCCTTTGAGCGCAATGGTTAAGTGCTCCACTACTAACTGAAATGTCAGCAGTTGGAACCCACCAACCACTCTGTGGGAGAAAAGACCTGGCAATCTGCTCCCTAAAAGATTTCATCTAGGAAACCCTATGGGGCAGTTGTACTTTGTCCTACAGGGTCGCTGTGAGTCGCAACTGACCTGATGGCAATGGTTTTTTTTAAATTTAAAAGGGCATACCGAGTCTTGTGCATCTAGTATGTGCCTAGAACCCAGATGCTTTTATACATATTCTACTCCATAATTCTGATGACAGTCACCTAAGGTAAATTTAATCTATACTCACTCTATAGACGAGAAACCGGCAAGTCAGTTAAGTAATTTGGTTTTACAAATAATATGGAACCAGGAGATTCCAACCCAATTTCTGACTCCATGTCCAGAGATTTTTATACAATGTAAAAAAAATTAACTGAATGTTTATTATTTAGCTAAAAATTCCTTTATGTATTTAGTGGTTTGGTAAGCATGTCCTGATGTACCCTTTCTCTATGATTATTAATTTCACATACTTTAAATGCATATTTCCATTTTACTCGTTAGCAAGAATGAACAATACCCAATAATGAGACTAAATAACATAATTCTATGGAGCCAAAGTGAGTCATATGCAATGATTTGTAAGAAACTCTCAAATAAATTTAAAGGATGATAATTGAATATGCACTATGACATGAATCTGCTGAACTCATTCCAAAATGGCTTTCTCCGGCTCTGTGGTCATTGACCTGACTGATATTAATTTTTCCAGAATAAGTAAGTAGCCAATATGTATGACTTTAAGGAGACAGGTCTACAATATTTCTGCTTTAAAATAGACATTGTTCTATAAAACAGGCAGGTAGATGCAATTGCATACATACATGTCCATGTCTTTGGCTCTGGCCTTAGTACCTTTAATTCTAACTTTGGTAATTGAACTAGATCCTTTTGACAGCAGTTTTTGCCCTCAAAGGCCCTCAGTCTAGATCACAGAACTGTTGCTTAAGCAAGCCTTCAGGGTATCTAGTATGGTCCCCCATTTTAGGTGACATTCTGGTACTCTCACTAACTCCCTGTTGTCCTGGTTCCATCCTTAGGGTTAAAGAGACACTGTGGGCTGTGGCACTCAGAGCACCAGTTCTGTTTGCTCAAAACTTCAATTGGCCTTAAAAGTAAGCAAGTACATAATAACAGAAGTCAACATGGTGTCACTGACAACAGAACTCTGTTGACAGACCATCTCTGCGTCTTACTAGCCATGAACTTGCCAAGTCTCAGAGCCTCAATTTATTCATCAGTAAAATGTAGATTATAATTGTCTCATAAGTTTTTTTAAGTGAGAAATAAATAAAACAACAGCAACAGCAACATATGTCAACATCTTAGCACAGCATAGGCACACAATAGCTGTTCAATAAGTGTTAATCTCTTCCTTCCCTTTGTGTTACTCAGGATAGGCTAGGTTATGCTGCAAGAATACAGTAACCCTGAAATCCCAGTGGCTTAACCAAAAAAAAGGATTACTTCTTACTCATGCTATTATCACTGCAAGTCAGCAGAGTGTTCTGTTTTATATACTTATCAGGGACGCAGACTAATGCAGACTCCACGTTTTATAGCTACATCATCTAGAACATAGGCCTCCTTGATCCCTGTGTCAGGATAGAGAATTCTGGAGGGAAGAGGCACTGGCTTTTCTATGCTGGAGGTGACACATATCACTTTTCCTACAACCTACTGAATAAAAATAGTCATATGATCCTGTTACCCTACAAGGAAGCTAAGCAGTGTGAGGTGCCAAATTGGGGTAGTACCACTCTCTTTGCCATATCGTCTCTACTCCCATACATCATGTAGATTTCAATAAGATAATGAGTGGTACACATATTACCGATGAGTAGAGCCTCTAAGAGATCCTTAGTGAGGCCCAAGCAACTTAGATGTTGAAGATTCCGTTCCACTGTATCATCCCCACCCCTCAACTCAGGTATAACCTAAAGTGGGTGGGTTTCAGTTAAGATTAGCCAAAATCAACACATAATATTTCATTTTGCTCCTCTGTACAAACTGTCCAAAATTGAAGCCTCTTCAATTTGAATGCCTGGGCCAAAATGTCTTGTTGGCCCTGTTTTTTGACAGTTCCTTCCTAGGAATACAGCAAACTTAAGTCTAAAAATTGCCAAGGTGTGTGAGTCTCTGTTAATTATTTACATGTCTATGTGAGTAACAAGATGAATTTTATCTGCTGGAAATAGGTGTAAAAATCTGCCTAAAATAACAATTTCCATCCCCAGAGACAAAAAGGAGGGTGAAAATTCCTTGAGGTAAGCCAGGACAGTGTCCTAAGAATGTCCTTGCAGTAATATATAACTCTGCCACTAACAAAAGATCACCATCACTGGCTTATAAAATCAGCCACCCAAAGATGAAGTAGGGAAATATCTTCCTAATCATGTATCAGTCGACTAATCATTCAACAGTTATTGGGTACCTGCTATGTGCCAGTTACTGTGTTAAACACTGGACATACAAAGATATGCGAGACCCCACTGCCAATAGTTTCATAGAAAAGCAAAATTGAAAATATAGTGCAATTTATAAGGCATTACAGGAGAAAGATATAGATGCTTCTTGAATCCTGGGAGGACCAAGGAAAATAATCATAAGAAATTCACTCCCCAAAATTTGGAGACAGTGTAATGTGGAAAATTATAAAGGAACTTTTTGTTTTCAGAAAAAATATCTAGCTATCATATTTGTCTTGATCTACCTAGTTGCTTAGGCAACAAAAAAACATAAGAGAAACATTGGGGAAATGTACTGAATGGTTAATCAATAGCAATTTAGTCTTTTTTTCAGAGTCTGGGTTTCCCTGAAAGTTATCATTTGTTCACTTGGTTCTAAAATATAAAGGTTCCAATGGCAATAAAACTCATCCAGTAATTTAAGATAAACCATAAAGCACTTATAAAATTATTGTTCATTTATTTAAAAATACTTGCACAGTACCTGGCACAAATAAAGTACTTGATAAAAGCTTAGCCACTATGGTTATCAGATGCTCATAAGTGTGATTGTAGCTGCACAAGAATTAGCATATTGGCAGCACAATCTCAACAATGATAGAGTGACAAAGAATGTCCCTACGTATACAGCTGTCACCTGGTGAAAGGGATTAAATTCTATTGTTGTTACCATATTTCTAAAATAGCAAAGTTTACTCACTATACCATGGCTTAATGATTTAGGTATTTACTGCAAGATTTTCAAAGCAGGTCTTCCTAAGTAGACGTATTGTGAAAGATAATGTATGATACTCTAAGATACAGTAGCCCTCAGGGAGTTTACTAACTAGTAAGAATGTGGACTATATGAAGAAGAACGTAGCGTCAGGATTGGAGGAAGACTCATTAACAACCTGTGTTATGCAGATGACAGAACTTTGCTTGCTGAAAGTGGAGAGGACTTGAAGCACTTACTGATGAAGACCAAAGACTCCAGCCTTCAGTATGGATTACACCTCAACATAAAGAAAACAAAAATCCTCACAACTGGACCAATAAACAACATCATGATAAATGGAAAAAATATTGAAGTTGTCAAAGATTTCATGTTACTTGGATCTACAATCAACACCCATGGAATCAGCAGTCAAGAAATCAAAAAACACACTGCCTTGGGCAAATCTGCTGCAAAAGACCTCTTTAAAGTGTTAAAAAGCAAAGGTGTCACCTTGAAGAATAAGGTGCACCTGACCCAAGCCATATTGTTTTCAATCACCTCATACGCATGTGAAAGCTGGATAATGAATAAGGAAGACTGAAGAAGAATTGATGTCTTTGAATCATGGTGTTGGAGAAGAATATTGAATATACCACGAACTGCCAGAAGAATGAAAAAATCTGTCTTGGAAGAAGTACAGCCAGAATGCTCCTTAGAAGCAAGGATGGTGAGACTATGTCTTACATACTTTGGACATGTTATCAGGAGTCACCCCTGGAGAAGGAAAACATGCTTGGTAAAGTAACAGGTCGGTGAAAAAGAGGAAGACCTTTAATGAGATGGATTGACACAGTAGCTGCCAACAATGGGCTCAAGCATAATAAGGATTGTGAGGATGGTGCAGGACCGGGCAGGGTTTCGTTCTGTTGTACATGGGGTCGCTATGAGTCTGGACTAACTCAATGGCACCTAACAACAACAACATCAAGAATGTTTAGAGAAATATGCATGGAACTACAATGATATTGGGCCAATGGAGGCTTATGAATAGGCATGGGGATTCAGTAAAGACACAGTTTAGAAAACGAGGAAAAGCATCAGCAAGATGTCTTCAAACTGGCATTGGAAAGCAGATGAAGAATTTCAACAGACCCAGATTAAGGGGACTCAACCATTTGGAGAAGGGAGAGATTATTCCAAATGAACAGAGGCAGAAAGTACCTAATATATTCCTGAAAGATAATCTCATTTCACAGGAGAAAAGTGTTCATATTGGGAATTTGTGTAAGATGTGGCTAGAGAGGTAAACTGAGACAAAATTATGATGAATATGAATGGAGAGTGAAGATTTCTTTGTAAATCTAAAAGTATTAAAAAAAATACCGTCTTTAATGTTTGTGCTCTCTACCTCTCACTTTCCTAAAAGGGACTTTCAAGATTGTCAATCTCACTTTAGCTGCAAGCATCCACAACAGTAAAAGGAAAAAAAAAGTCAAGAAAGAGCTAAAATGTATGCTTTTCAATTACAAAACAAGCTTTTGAAAGTCAAAAAAGGAGATCAGAGGGAATCTCTGCAAAGGTTGCTTCATGACAATAGAATTGTTGTAGTTAAACACCCACAACTTTAATGGAGGAGAGTTCTGCAAGGTGAGAGATCACAGATGGAGTGGGCATGAGGAAGGGATGACTTTCAGGTCTGGCTAGAGTGGGGGAAGGCGGGGTTTGATGGCTGTGGTCAAAGCAAAGACAAGATACTGCATGGTAACTGCACCTATAGGATGTAGGCCTTAAAGTCTGTGGCTTGTCCAAGAAAAGGATTCCCCTTCCTTGGTGCAGAAACTTAGACTCCTATTTGAACTCTCTTTTGTATATGGCCAGCATACCTCATTTTCCATTTTCAAGGACACTTCTCCATTGTCACCTCCCTGCCTCTGAGCCAGAGGTGGGCTAGAATCCAAAAGATTGTCGACTATGTGAAAGAGAAGGCCTTTTGGCCTAGGCAATCTTAAAAGGACTTTCTATTCCTATAAGACTGAAAAGGGATAATATTTATTATTATAATAAAATATTTCTTAGAATGTTGGTGGAAGTAATACACTCTATAGTTTATCTGAGGTATAAAAAACTCTGTAAGTTTACATCTAAATACCAAAAACTCATCATCTTCAGGTGGATTCTGACTCACAGTGACCCTATAGGACAGAGTAGAACTATCCCATAGGGTTTCCAAGGAGCAGCTGGTGGGTTCGAATTGCCAGCCTTTTGGTTAGCAGCCAAGCTCTTAACCACTGCGCCACGAGGGCTCCTAGATCTAAATACCTATTTTTTAATTATAGAATTGACTCAATAAACTAAATCTATCATCTAGGGCATAAAGATATGTCTCTTCCTCTTCAGGAGTACCCAGGTAAGGTATATTTATTGGAATATAAAAAGATGAGACTTGACTGACCATAATTGCTCAGCTGTTCGATAACAATCGTGATCCATGAGGCTCAGAAATTTTGAATAACTTCATCCAAAATTGTACATCTAATAGATTGCAGAGAGGCTCAAAAGATTCCAAAGAGTGCCTCTTTCCACTATACCACAGATCTATTTTATACTGTTTTGTTTTTGAAACTTGGAGGATAAATACATCTTAAAATTTATGATACTATAAAACAAACTGTGCTGTAGTATTTTTCTCTTTTGCTAGCTATTATCTGTCTTTGATTTATGCAACTCATTATGTGTGTTCTCAAGGATAATGGTGATTTTTTATTCTTCTGTATTTTAGGTCTAGGCAACTTTATTTATATACTCTCTGCCCTTTGAGTATTATCACTTGCTTTTTCATAAACCATCCAGTATTCTTGTTGAAAGTGTGTTTCTTATACATATCCCACTAAACACTTCACTCCTTGCTTCTGGTGACGGAGAAATGAAAGCTTACTTAAATCATCAGTGTATCCTTGCTACATTTATTTTTTAAAAAATAATATTAAATGTAGCATATGTCTGATTAACTTATGTATGTTTTCAAATCTGGATTCAACAACTTCCCTCCCAAACCTCCTATGTTTGCTCTCCTATCTTCTTCTAATTGGCATCACCATCCACCCAGTTACCCCAGTTTTAAACCCTGAAAGCTTCTCCAAATCCTCCTTTCTTACTCCCAAATGTAATAAACTTTCAAATCTTTTCAGCTCTATTTTTATAATTTCTCACATCCATCTCCTCCTCTTTTTTCCTCACTGCCATGGCCCTAAGGAACACTAGCGTCTCTTAACCATAATGTTTTGACATGAGCTTTTGACATACTGGTATAATGCACAGAGTAATGAGATGGATTTCAAGAAAATGGTTACTATTAATAACAGCCAAAATTGGAAATAATTTATTTAAAAAATAAATTAGAGAAAATCTAAATTTATCCCCATAATAATAAAATGCTCACTCACTTGCATCCCTAACTGTGGGCTTTCCTGAGAGTAGAGAACGGGGTAGAGTTATTGAAATGGGGGTTGTACATTCCCCAGGTTACATCGATGGACTTGTATGGATGTGAATATCATCCTTCTGTTTGGTTGTGGCAGAAACCAAAGTTGACAAAAATAGGCAAGCTGCTACATTGCCTCCAATTTCCTTTTCCTCTAATTCACCTATATGCTGCCAGAAAATCATTTTTCTTGAAGGACAGTCCTCTGATAGTGTCACTCCTATGCTCAAAAATATCCCATGGCTCCTGATAATCTAAAGAGTCAATTCCACACCCCTTAGATTGAGATAGCAGGCTCTCCTCAGCATAGCCTCATTTTATTATCCAAAGCCTAGCTTCTAATAATTTCCCTTAGTCACTCTTCATTTCAAAATGCTGGCTCCACCTTTCCACATTATCTGCCAGTATAATGCTTATATTGATACCATTTCTTCTTTCTAGACTATTTTCATGGACTTTCTATGCATCCAAATGCAACCCAATCTTTAATACCCAACTCAAAAGCCACCTTCTCCATGAAACCCTTCTTAATCATCTATATACAAAGTATCTTCCCTTTATAACACTTAACATTTTCTATCATATATTTGAGTTATTTTTGCCATGACTTTTTCTGACTAAACTCTTAAGCTTCTTAAGAACCAGGTCTATGTTTGATTTACTTTTATATGTTTTCCTGTGCCTAGCAACTTGTCTGGCCCATAGTATATGTTCAATAAATATTACTTTATTTATTTACTCAATAAATAAATTAATGAATTAAATAAAAATATTTTTTCTCTTTATGCTCTCACAGAGTTAACTGTGTTTAGAGATATCCATCACCTCTGAGTCAATTCCGACTCACAGTGACCCTACAGGACAGAGTAGAACTGCCCCATAAGGTTTCCAAAGAGCAGCTGGTGGATTTGAACTGCCGACTTTTTTTGTTAGCAGCCCAACGCTTAGCCACTGCACACAGAGATAATGCTATATAATAATCACAATGCATTCATAGTTATAAAAAAAATCAGTCTCATATACATGTTGTTATAAGAATGTTTCTAAGGGCACTGACTTTTGAGGAAGAAAGGAAATTTTGAATTAAAGCAGCCATAATTGATTCATTCCAGTGAGCTAATCTAATGAAATAGAGGAAGAGGAATAGAAAGGAGGAGGAGAAGGAGGAGAAAGAGAAGGAGAAGGAGAAGGAGAAAAAGCCAAGGGAAAGGTAGAAGAAAATAGAAGATAGTGTTTGATGGAATGCTAGTGTTTGATGGAATGTTAGTGCTTGATGGAATGCTAGTAAGTGCCAAAAAGCCAATTGTTAACAAATCTTCAGAAAGTAAGCTACTCAGTAGTTAATGAGAATATGGACTCTTAAGTCAGATAAACTGGGTTTGAGTATCAGCTGTATGATTTATTAGTTCTGGGATGCTGCACATTTTTTCGGCCTCAGTTTTCTCATATTTAAAATGGAGATAATAGTGTCTGTGAAAATTAAGTAAGATTATATTAGCAAATTGCTTAATATATTACCCAACACATGGTTTTAAGCTCCATAAATGGAAGTTGTTCTTAAACAGAGAAGGTTGGCGGTATGGTTTTACAAATTCCCTTAAACAGGAAGTTTGTAGCTTGGATTCAGGAGAAGAATTGAAATGCACATCTTGTAAACTCCGTTATTGTAAAGTGACCCAAGGCTGGGCAGCTGGCAGAGCTGACTAAGTAGTGTTCTTAGGTGAAAAGCTCAGGAGAACTGAGCCCTGGTTTAATAACCTACTGGCATCTATTTAATCATAGCTTTTAATGACTCCCAATAGAGATTAATTTTGGTCCCTGCAAATAAGACAATTGATGTCTCGCAGAAAACAAGCAGAACAGCAACTTGCTGTTGGTCAACAGAAGTAGGCAAAAGGAATAGGGGCTTGAGAAAAAAGAAGAACAGAGTTAGAGGCTGGCTCTAAAGGTGCACAGAAAAAAGCAATGAGGATTGCCTAAAAAGGACAAGAAACATATGTACCTATATGTCAAAACCCAATATAACCAAATGGTGCCTAGCTCTCCTTTTAGATATCCTGTATTCTCTAGAATTCTGGAGGATAGGGATAATAACAGCTAACACAGCTCACTTTGCCAGATCTTCTAAATGTTCGTATACCTATATATAGATATAGGTATATATAATACATAGAGATATCTGTATATACATGCATGTGTGTGTGTGTATACATACATATCATTTCTTACCTCATTTAATTCTTTTACCAACTTTCTGAGACAGGTTCTGGTACTATATTTTACATATGGTGAAACTGAGCCTCAAATAAATTAAAAATTTATTCAAGTGGTCTAAGAATTGGTGGTAGAGTCAGGATGTGAAGTCAAACAGGCCTGTTCAACTAGCAAATAACTTCCATACCCCTGAATCATCTCAGCAGAATTACATAATTTCTGCACCTACATTTTCTGCTTCTCACTCAGGGATGCACACATAATGAATAAGAAGCAGCTTTACCCCTGCCCTCTCTAGGTCAGAAGTGGCTGCTAGGATATCCCTCGGACCCATGTCAACCCATTAAGGAGACTGCAGCTTGTTTTCTACTCTGGGTTAATTCAGCAAATATGCACCTAAGACTTGTGAGAGTCTGTGACTCTAGATTTAAAGGTGGAGTTGACTAATGATAAACCTAAGACAACAAGTGACTTAAAACTTTGGTGGCTTCTTTTTCTCATCCATATGAGTAGGATACTGGTAATGCTTCCCTCATCTCCCTCATGGATCTATTTGTCTCCTTCTCCTGTTCTTTGGAAGACAGAAACTTTTTTTAAATGTCTCTGTCATGATCCCTATTACAGTCCCTGAAGTATAATAGATAGCCAGAAAATGTTCGCTGACTGATAGACGGGATGAGTTAGTGAATGGATAATAATTAAAGAACTTTGAATGATATAAAAAAGCGATTATATACCTATTGATGAAGGAGTGAGCATGAGAAATCAGCAAGGCAAAGACGCCAGAGCTGCTCCTCAACATAAAGCCAGATGGGGTGGGAAGCGCTGAAATGTCAGGACATACTGTTGATATCAGGGGAAATCTGAAGCCACGGACAGGTACCAACATGATGGAGGCATAGTCTAGGGCAGAGAGGGAGGATAATCATATGCCCATACTTTGTGAGTTAGAATCATTACATCTAGTCTCTAGCATGGCTCCAGCACATCTTCCATAAAGCAGCCATGTCTGAGAGGTGTTCTCAATACCATTTCTGATGGAAGGCAAATGGTAGTTTCAATTTGTCTGCAGTTTCTACCTCAAAATTCTGTGCATATTTCCAATTCTCATTTGCAGTTGAGTTCCACAGTTCTTAAAAATCACAGAAATGTTATTTCTTGCTATAACCCTCTCTAAAACTTTCACACTGCCAATGGCAAATAGGGTTTTCACCTAATTCACTTTTTCCGGTGCTATGGTATGATCTTTGATTAAGCTCCTTTTCCAAGGTCCACATTCACATTTAAATTTTTTGGCTTTATCTCCCCGAGACAGTTTGCCACTTTTCCTTAACACTGTAGACATGGTTGTTGAAGAAAAAAAGTTTTGATGTATTCTGGAGGTTTTTCAAAAGACATTTTAAGTAAACATGAGGTAAAAAAATTATGACCCAACAGAATTTATAAAATAGCATACTGAATTAATTTCACAAACCAGAGCTATAAACTTAAGACTTTTTAGGCTGGAATATATTATACTTCAGAACAGAGGCGTCAACTGCTCAAATACCAATAAAAGGCTTCCTTTTATTATTTCACGCATAGATCCCATGTACTAAAAAACTTTCCTACCAAACCAACTGTATATACTTAGTAATTATTTATTCATTTTTTTTAAAAAAACTATATTCAAGTATATCTGGAACCACCAAGACAAGCTTCTAATCAGACCAGGAGAACCATTGTTAGCAGAATGGGTTGATATAACTCCAGCAAAAGCAATGAAACTGGTTTCTTTATTTATAATACACAGACTTTTGTAGAATGAATGTCCCATTGGATTAGGCTTTCTGAAATATTGAAAGTAGCATGGTTAATCACTCAGACTCTTTAGTAAGAAAATTTGAGTGTGAATACTGGTTTTACCATTGAATATCTGTAGAACCCTGTGCAAGGTATTTAACCTCTCTAAGCCTTGATTTCCTCAGTTGTATGAGGTAAAAAATGGTATATAACTCAAAAAATTGTAAGATAATAAATGTACTTTGTGCAGTACCTATCATATTCAGTACGTGTTAGCTTTTTTATCATCATCATTATCCTCATTATTATCTTACCACCACCACCACCATCATCATCATGGTGTCGTTTTTATCTTTTCTCCATTCAAGAAGTGTAGTGGGCCTGGTAACCTAGGGATGAGGCCTACTAGCTTAAATGCAATGTCTCACGATTTTTCATTTAAGTTACAATAGATATTTTCAACCATTAGACCAAAGGAACATAGAAAATTCCCATTCATGTACTGAAAACAGAGCCAGTCAGCCAGTTTTCTCCCTGAACTCTCCCCTGGAGAGCTGAACATACTCTGATCAGAGACATTAACCAGATTTTTGCAGTCAAAGCTCCCTTCAGTCTAGAGATAAAGGACAATGTGTGGGCATTGGAGCCACTCAGGCTTGGTTCAAATCCCACTCTACCACTTACAGAGGTTCTAGCTGGCCTGGGAGTGGGGGGCTACATAGGCCATATAAGACATGGTTGGGCTTTCAACTCTAAATTGGGGATAATAATCTCTACTTTTCTGAGTCCCTTATAATATATATAAAGTTCTCAGAACAATGGCTACCACATAGTACGCATGGAAGAAATAGAAGTTAAAAAAACAAAAACAAAACTAATGATATATCTCCTCATTCACTTTATTAGGAATGAGTCTGAAAGGATTATTTCTGCTGAAGCAAGCATTTTGGCTTGGAGCAAAATTAATGAGAAGTTTTTAAGAGCCTTGTCACTGTTTAAGGTAGTTAGATCCATAAATGAATTTAGTTGAGACAAGTGAGGAACTTTAAAAATAGACAGGGTAGCAGTAGCCACCCCCTGCCATGGCATGTAAAAGGAACTGAGCAGACCTCTTAGATGCTTGGACACTCACTATTGAAGACTGGCAACCTTTGAATACATCTGCCCTCAATTTCTTTGCAGGGTCCCTCTTCAAAAGGCAAATGTTTGTGGTGTGTGTTGAGGG
The DNA here is from genome assembly GCF_000243295.1 of Trichechus manatus latirostris. Lineage (NCBI taxonomy): Eukaryota > Metazoa > Chordata > Mammalia > Sirenia > Trichechidae > Trichechus > Trichechus manatus. The sequence goes on from NW_004444076.1 coordinate 2,748,107, forward strand.
GAAAGAAGAAGATAAATTCCTAACTTAATGGGAAGCAATGTACAACCCATGAAATTTGGCTGGGACCACTGGGCATTTGATGACTAGGGGCAGGGGAGGAAGAAGGTACAAAGTGCTCTGAAACGGGCGATGACAAGAGTAGACTGAAGATTACCTTTGTCTGGGACATACTTTTGACCAAAGTAGAATACTAACATCTGAGACTTTCCTCTTCTAGAGTGGCTGCTCAGAGACTGTCTACATAAGGAGGACCGGAGACCTCAGACACTAGGCCACCTCCATGACAGTGGGGCATGTGCTTAGAAACTGACCCAAGCAGATGGAGAAGAGTTTAGAATCAGGACTATGTCAGGTGGTGGGTTGCAGCCTAGGCAGGTGATCTGTGCCAGTGAAGTCTCAAAGGACAGTAGATGATAATGACTGGTAGATAGCATGGCTTCAGGGACTAGCAGCAGGTGAAAAGCAGCGATTCTGGTTGGGGACTAAACTCAGTTACACTAGATGGAGGGTAGCAGAACCTTAGCCATGACTAGAGTTCAGGGAACTCCAGGGCTTGGAAGGAGACACAGGAGCCATGCAGAGCCATGGGGCTGAGTAATGGACAGGTTATCCAGGAGAGTCCCTAAATATATCTGGGGGCCAGCTTGACTTGCTACAATAGCTTTTAAATCTCTCCTAGCTTCCAATTTCACCTACTTCCAATCCTTTATCCTTTTAAAACTTCTTCTGTAGCTTTGCATTGGCCCTGAGAATAAACCTCAAATGATTCAGCACACCAAAATTATTCTTTCATCACTCACTTGTGTCCCTACTACTCTTAACACTACACACACCTTTAAAAACAACCCAGTTCATGTCACGCCTTTGTTTAAAACTCCCCCAGCAGCTTTCCACTCCAAGCTCCATGATGCTCTACAAGGGCTTATGTAATCTGTCCCCCAGACCATCTCTGTCCTCATTTCCTCAGTCACTTTTTCTCTTCCTCTAAACCATTACTGTGCCTCAAGGCCCTTCCCGTTTTGTTCCCTGGGCCTAGATATCCTGTTGGCCTGCTATCTCATTTTCTTCAGGCCTCTGCTCAAAATATCCCCTTGGGGAGGCCTGACCTGACCACCCTAACATAAATGTGCCACACTCATCAGTGCACACACCTGAACAACCACTTCCCTTCCTTTATTTTCAACACTCAACACCACCTTCATATTTAAAGTAGTTAGTGTGTCTCCTCTCCATGAGAATAGGGACTTGGTCTCGTTCATGTCATGAGTGCTTCAAACAGTGGCTGTTAGGTACTCAAATATATGTTTGTTGAATAAGCAAAAGAATGAATGATAGCAACTTAGATATTACCTATTTTGTGAAAACTCCCTGTCCATCCTCTAACTGGGTGAGAGTCTCAGCCTCCTCTGTCCTCCCATAATACCCTGTGCTTATCCACATATTAGCACCAATTGCACACTGGGCAGCAAAGATCTCTTTAGTTGTTTGGTCTCCCTTCTATTCTTCAAGCTCTGTAACGTCAGGGACTTAGCTTTGCTCATTCCAGTAAATGTGGTGCATAATAGGTGATCCACCTATGTTTGAAGAATGAAGGAAAGACAGTGAACAGCTACAATGTTAGAGCAAGAAATATGGTCTGATTCTTATTTCTCTGTGCCACAGAATGAGGGCTCCCCAAATTCTCCCAGGTCATGGTGGCCTCTGAAGTCCAGGGCAGGGCAGAGCCTATAGGTAGGGCTCATGTAGGGACATGGGGCAGGGGACCATGCAGGTCATTATATTGTCTACTTTCTCAAACACCACCAGGCATCTAAGCTGTGCTAAGTAATTTTGTGTAGATGGTGAGAGTGTTCTGGTTCCTCATAGGAAATGCGTTCCTTGAAAGTTCCTAATTCTGACTGAATGAAGGCATTGAAATTCATGATGCACCAGCCTCTTTAACCACCAGTTTCTTTATCTTTTCATCTAGTTTCATGTTTTCTTAATTGCTTGGAAAGAAGCCCGTTCTGAAAGAGGTCCAAGAGAAACTGATAAACAATGGCTGTTACCTTCCTAGACATGGCTTTTTATATAGCTTGGTGTGAGTTATCTAACTTTTCAGAGATTCAGAGCACCTGAGTCAGAGTGTGAGTTTCCAACCACTGTTGTTGGATTTTGTGTTTTTTGCCTATTAAATAGATGGACGATATATAAGTGGCCTTGACTTTAGAAAGTCAGCTATTAAATTATAACTTGTATGGAGTGCATACGTTATTACAGGCATTGTGCTAGATTCTTCACATATATTATCCAATTTTTCATTCATCTTACTGACTGAGGGCCTGCAATATACAGATGTGTTCAAGACATCTCAAATATATTACTGAAAAAACAAAAAGACAATATACCTGCTCTTAGTTATCTCTTACCATACAGCTGCTATTAACTCTAGCAACCTTATAATGTTAGAATTACTTTTGTCACCAACTCTCCCTGCCCTGAACACAGACACCAACTCATATAGTTTTGGCCTATCATTCCCTCCTCCATCATGTGCCATACTACCTCCTGGGCTATTTTCTTTTTACATCACTAACCATGGGGTATGCAATGCTATCTTTCATTTGTAGAATTAATGGCAACCTGGTTATTGGAGTCAGGATTCACTGTTGGACGATTATTCTTTTATCCAGCATGAAGACTTCTATCCAGAAACTATATTACTTGTCATATAAAGGGGAATGTAAGGAGCTTCTAACTGAAAAATACCCAAAACCAATCCAGAGGAAAACTCAATATACATTAAAAATACCCCCCCCCCAAAGTTAACTTAGTATTTTATTTTTTTCAAAACTCTTTTCTGTTTTATTTTGTTCTCACCTTATCCACTGCCTACTGGAATAAAAGAAAGCCCCATGAGAAGTGTGACTTTGTAATTTAGCTCAAAACTGTATCTCCAATGTCTAGAGCTGTGCCTGAATGTGGTAGGCAGTAACAGTTTTTGAGTGAAGGAATGGTTTATTTACTTAATGTGAGGTAGAAGGTGAAATATTCCAGAGTCAGGAAGTTACAATAAAGAGATATAGGTCATGGAATAGTAGGGAATTTAGGTTTCATTTCTTTTTTATTATCTGCTTAGTTCTCTGATCTTGGCTAAGTATTCAAATTCTGATTCCCAGTGATCTCACTGGTTAACCAAATAGATAACAGCACTTAACTTTGTTGTGTATATTAAATAACGATACAAGAGTGTTTAGCACAAGGTTTACATATAGAAGATGTTCAGTTAATATCAGTTCCCCTTCCTTTCACTTCCCATAGGAGAGATACAAATAAATTGCTACAGGATTTCAGAGGAATTATGATATTCATTTCCTTAAATATATGAAACCTGAGAGTCTTAAAACATTAAATGGCTTGCCTGAAGTCACACAACTAATAAGTAGCAGAGCTGGGGCTACTTCTCAGCTCTCCCAAATCTTAGATTATTGCTATTACAACTGTACCCTATAGACTCCACAGTCTCAGAATTGGGACTATACCTGCAATATTCGAAATCTGAGTATCTATCCCACTATCCAATCGGAAAGGCAATGTTTTTTCCAAGGGAAGTAGGGACTGAGGAATTATAAATTCAGAAGGTCATTAGACTCCCCCTGGGAACATACTGCTTCCTTCAAAGGAGACCCCTGAGGAAACCTCTGAAATTTTAATTCAAGCAAAATTATAAGCTCATTTGCCCTCTGCCTGGCTCACATAATACTAATTAGAATTCTCATGTCATGAGATCAGGAACCTCAGAATTCATACAAAACATGTTTATTATTTTGCATAATAAAATACGTCAAACTCCATGGAAATTAAAGTAACTAATCATCTCTTATTAGCGACACTCAAATGCCATCACAGCTCCACCGCATCTCAGCTCTGTTCAGGCCCACCATGGATCCACATTACCTTAATGTGACAGCAGGCAGCCTCATAGGTTTTAGGGAAGGGGATATTAAAGGGTATGCACTGATTGACCTATGGCTCATAACCAACTGGCAATCAAAATGCATGATATATCAGAAGACAGAACTGAGGCATTTATGGCAAGAAAATAAATGATTATAAGCCAGACGTGAAAAGATAACAATTTTCTGCATGACAGCTTCCCTCAGATTACTTCCAAAGGTAGGCTTGCTCAGTGGAATGGAAACTGGAATACTTATAGCCTATCAGCTTAGTATGTCTTCTGGCATTAAGCTTAAAGAGATAATGAGTGATAGGCAACAATAAATAAGTGATTACATTTATGCAGTATATTAGCATGATTTTCAACATTTCCTAGGGTGGGCTAAATTCTCAGAAATGCTTACACTGCATTTCTATTTTAATCCACAATGATTAAAATTGAGAACTAAAGATGATATGTAATCGGTAAACCAATTAGTCCAGTAAACCCAATGACAAGGGGCTGACTGCGTGCAGGTACTACGTGAGTTTGAGGGAGACAGATGAATAAACCACAGTCCTCACACTAATAGAACTCATTGCCTGAGACACTGACAGGAAAAAACAATTACAACATTCTAAAACTTCTGTAAGGAAACAGTCACATTATATCAGCAACGATAGTTAATCATCTAAATAATTTGTAAAAGTCACTAGCTGGAAACATAAAACAAAAACAAAAGGTTTATAAATGGAGAAGTTTCACACTGGAGGCACCCATGTCAGATGTAACATTAACAGGGCCAACATGCATTCCCAGTAAGCAAAAGGTCGGGATGTAAATAATTTGTTCATGGGAAGAATGTGCCAAGATGTAAACAATTTGTTTTTTGTTTGAGTCTTGCAAGTGAATCTTTGTTTGTTGTTACTGTTATTGTAAAATGGGGAATGTTGTGTCTAAAGGAGATTTGGGGCCACATTCTGGGACGTCTGCTTACCACATGAACAAACATTATGGTCCCTTACTGTGCATATTCTTATATGTCTGGCATAACCTCACTTGAGACAGTATGGAAAATCAGTGGCCACTTTGGAATTCTTTTGATCTAACTTAACTTTTCTGTGCGGTAAATTAGAGAACCGAGGCTTCTGGATTAAACAGCCCCAGTGGGATCCCTATTTTGATTGGTATATTCAGGTCTCTAACAGACATCTAGACAGTAAAATTGCTTCCCTGAAGGACATGGTCTATAAATTAAGTAAGCAGAATAAAGAATTACAACGTCAAATTTCATTTCCCACCCCTTCTGCTCCCCTGCTGGCTGCTACCTCTTTATACAATTCTTTGCATTCATACTCTTCTGATAACACTTTATCTGAACTTCCTTTTGTTCCCTAAAAAACCAGCAAATAAACCCTTTCCTGAAATACCCTTCAAAATTTGCCCAAATACACAGCAGTCCAGGGACTAGGGCTAGAAGGCAGCAGGGGACAGGAAAGCTAGTGATAGGGAACCTGAGGTTGAGTAAGGACAGTGTTGATGTGTTGTGAGGTTGTTAACCATTGTCATAGGGCAACTGTTTAATGAGAAACTATTTTGATCTGTAAACCTTCATCTAAAGTGAGAATAGCAGCACAATCGGAAGAGCGTAGTCGATGTCACTGAACTGTGCATGTAGAAATTTTTGAAATGGTGTATCTTTGGCTATGTATATTTTCACCAAAAAAAAAAAAAAAAAGTTGAGAAGGGAGAGGGTTGACATGTCGTGGGGTTGTTAACCAATGTTATAAAACAATATGTGTACTACTGTTTAATGAGATACTATTTGTTCTGTAAACCTTCACCTGAAGTACAATTAAAAAAAAAAAAAAAAAGACACAGCAAAATTGCCCAAATAGTGATGCCAAAGATTCCTCTCACATCACTTTTGCCCCATGGACACACTCCGAATTATGTAGCATTGTGAAAGATTCTCCTAAACTCTGTGAGGACTTACATCAGCTTGTTCACATGATTTCTGGCCCAGGGGTAGCCCATTTACTGTTAGAACAGACAGAATGGAAAGACCCCATGAACAGTTTGGACTTAAATATTGATAAAACAGCCACTGAGCTGTTGGAAAACTCTCAGGCTATGAGTAAAAAATTGGCAGAGGCTATCCTAAAGGCCTTTCCTCCATTGATTGATTGGACTAAAATGAACTCTTGTAAACAAAATAAAAGATGAAAGTGTTTATGATTATCAGACTTGGCTGCTCCAGAAGTTTTCCCAACACTCTGGCCTCATTTGACTGCACCTGGTACCTCTGGAACTTTCAATGCTGTTTTCATATCTAGTCTGAAACCTGAGATCTCAGCCTTAGTAAACTGACATTGATTAGACTGGAAGAGAGCTCCTATTGTTGAGCTAACCAACTTAGTTTACAAATTTTCCCAGACTCTTGAAGCCAAAAGGGTTTCTAAGGCTAATAAATTAATGGCCCTTCAGTTGCAATAATTACAATCTCCCAGTCAAAAGAAAAAATGCTAAACCTAATGGCACAAATATGCGTATCTGTCACTATTGTAAAAAATCTGGCCGTTGGACAAATGAAAGCTGTAAGTTAAAAAGTAAACAAAAAATTGACACAGCACCCTCTTAAAAAAAATCTATAATCTGATTCAGAATGAAGAAGCTCCAGCGACAAAAAAAAAAAAAAAAAAACACAGGGACTTTTCCTGTGGTGGCTCTTAATCTGCAAGGAGAAACTATTTATTAATGGCGAACTTGTCAATTTTTAACTGACATTGGATTCACCATGTCTGCTATTAACCCCACCTGTTTCCAAAAGCCCCTGTCCTAGAGTACTAAAACCTCAAAAGTACTGGAGGTCACCAATCAGGAACGAATGTTGATTCATTCCCAAACTGTTCCAATATCTCTTGGTCTCAATGAAGATTTATGGCCTTTTTTGCTCAATTCTGGTACTCTTGTCAATCTGTTGGGAAGAGATCTTTTATCCAAATGGAACTGTAATTTACAATGTAATGAAAAAGAGGAAATATTATTGAGTATTCCTGATATCCCTAGGTCAACAGAGATAGGCTCTGAATTAGTCAATACTCAGGAAGCAGCCATTTGCTATATGCAATCACTTGTCATGCCTTTCCAAAATTCAACTCAGCCTAGTCCTTTGCCTTATGACATCTTTTCCCTAGTTCCTGCAACCTTATGGGCCACCACACCCACAGATGTAGGTCGAGTTTTGTCAGCTAAGCTGATTAAAATTTAAATAGATTTATCTAAACCTCTGCTGAAAATTCCCCAGTATACACTCAAATGAGAAGACAAGGACTAGCTCCCATCATACAATATTTCCTTTCTCAAGATTGTACTTTGTACCAGCCCTTGTAATACTCCTGCTATTCCAGTTAAAAAAAAAACAAATAATTGGAACAGGAGATTTGTTCAAGATTTGTGTGCAATCAACTGTATTGTTATTCTTAGATTCCCAGTAGTTCCTAATCCTCATTTATTACTTTCCAGTGCACCTTCAGATACAACCCATTTTACCATTGTGGATTTTGCAGCACCTTTTTCAGTATTCCTGTGCATTCTGAAAGTCAATTTATTTGTTTGCTTTTACCTGGGAAAATCAACAATTTACCTGGACTGTTGGAATTGACTCTTTGGTAGTGGGCTTTTTTTTTTTTTTGGTTTGTAATGCCCCAAGGAGTTATTGAATCTCCCACCTATTTTTCTCAGATTCTGCATGCAAATTTTCAGATCTTAAAGTTTATAAACAAATCCACATTGCTGTAGTACATTGAGGATTTGCTAGATGGCTCAACCTCCCAGCAGGCCTGCCTTGATGACAATATGTTGTTGTTGTTGTTAGGTGCTGTCGAGTCAGTTCCAACTCATAGTGACCTTATGTATGACAGAACGAAACACTGCCTGGTTCTGCACCACTGTCACAATCATTGCTATGTTTGAGCTCATGGTTGTAGCCACTGTGTAAATCCATCTCAACAAAACAATAAAACGTTTTAAAATGGTGTGCATAAGCATCTGCCCAGTATAGGAAAATATTAGTAGAGGCATGACTGTAACAAGGTAAAAAGAAAAAAAGATATGTGGTGCCCTCCCAACCTCAAGTCAGTCTGGCCTTCCCTGGTGGGTCTCTACACTGTAGGGATCTGATTGGGTTGCTCTTAATCTATGGATACAAGAACAACGGAGAAATAGTTCATTACTTCAGGAAATCACTATTACTAGAATATCCATTGATAAATGGCCCCTTTTCTGATCTGAACAAAACCCAGGCCATAACTTAAACTTTAGTCTTAACACAGTCCTTACTTGTAAACTGAAGTCACCCAAGAAGAGTTAGCTAAAGAATCTTCCAAACCCACAAACTTCTGTTTGTATTGTAGGTCTATATCAACAACTGTGGGATGGATTCGTCTGGTTAATTCCCCAAGCAGGAAGGCTGAGACAATTTGCTCCCCTTTGCTGGGAACAATCTAACCACACCCATATGAATAGCCCAGCCATCACCAGATCTATAAGATGCCTTTCAATGTCTGAATGTGTATCAACTATAACATTACAATCTACAGATTGGTTCACCACTGACTAGCTACAACACTCATGTATCTATTGTGTAGCCCCTAAAGGCATCTTTGGGTTATGTGGAACCCACCTTTGGCCCTGGTTCCCAGCAGGCTGGATTGGAAGATGCACTCTGGCCTTGAGCTGGACTCAAGGACATATTTAACTGAACTCCCTTTAGCAGCTACTGTACCCATATTAAGAGCTCAGTGGTCTCAATCAGTGTTTAATTGGGTTGATCATTTAGCAGCAGTATTTGCCCCCTCATAGGACTTGAAGATGTTATGGCACATGTAGAAATATTAACCAAATATATACAAACAGCTCCAAATGACATTTCCCATGGATTTAAGAGATCAAAATTGAAATAGCAATGATGAGAAAAGTAGTACTCCAAAACAGAATGGCCCGGGACAATCTCACTGTAGACCAAGGAAGTACCTGTGCCATAATAAAATCTGACAGCTTTGCCTAAATTGCTGACATTAGTGCTAATATTACATGCTATATTAATCATATTTGCAATGTATAGTATCTCCTTAACAATTCTGTTCCTTCCTTAAATGACATTATAAGTAATTGGTTTTCCTCTTGGGGTGGATGGTGGAAAAAATGCTACTTTATTTTGGAATTTTTATAGTCCTCATCATTTCTATTATTGTAATTATAAAATGCTGTTTCACAGACTTTTGGCAAAATGGCGCTCTAGGCAGAAGCATCACGCCATCCCTCCACAGCAAAGATCTGAAAAACTAAGCTGAACAGAGAAAACAACAATCCTGAAACCCTAAAACATCAAATGAAGAGATAAAGAACTCAGCCAAGCACCAAA
>NW_004444076.1:2757547-2820203 GCF_000243295.1 Trichechus manatus latirostris
AAGCTCCACAGAGACATCCAAACTCCCTGAGGGACTGAATTATTGGGTGGAGTGTTGTGGGGACCATGGTCTTGGGGAACATCTAGCTCAACTGGCATAACACAGTTTATAAAGACAATGTTCTACATTCTACCCTGGTGAGTAGCGTCTGGGGGCTTAAAAGCCTGGGAGCAGCCACCTAAGATACTTCACTGGTCTCATCCCTTCGGGAGCAAGGGAGAATGAAGAGAACAGGATACAAGGAAAAGATTAGTCCAAAGGAGTAACGGATCACAGCTACCAAGGCCTCCACCAGACAGAGTCCAGTACAGCTAGATGGTGCCCGGCTACCACCACTGACTGCTCTGACTAGGGTCACAACAGAGGGTTCTGGACCGAGCTGGAGAAGGATGTAGAACAAATTCTAACACAAAAAAAGACTAGATTTACTGGCCTAAAGGAGACTGGTGAAACCCTGAGAGTATGGCCCCCAGACATCCTTTTAGCTCAGTGGTGAAGTTATTTCTGAGGTTCACTGCTCAGCCAGGGAGTGGACAGCCCCTTAAAACCAAACAGGACTAATGAGGCACAGCAGTCCAGGGACAAGGGCCAGAAGGCAGAAGGGGGCAGGAAAGCTGGTGATAGGGAACCCAAGATTGAGTAAGGATAGTGTTGATGTGTTGTGAGGTTGTTAACCTTTGTCATCGGGCAACGTGTCTACTAACTTTTAAATGAGAAACTATTTTGTTCTGTAAGGTTTCATCTAAAGTGAGAATAGCAGCACAGTTGGAAGAGCTTAGTCGATGTCACTGAACTGTGCATGTAGAAATTTTTGAAATGGTGTATCTTTGACTATGTATATTTTCACTAAAAAAAAAAAGGTTGAGAAGGGAGAGGGTTGACATGTTGTGGGGTTGTTAACCAATGTCATACAACAATATGTGTACTACTGTTTCTTGAGAAACTATTTGTTCTGTAAACCTTCACCTGAAGTATAATAAAAAAAAAAAATGCTATTTTGCTTTAGTTCAACACATTTTATCCATGAAATGCTGTACTTCAAAACCATTTGACCCTTCACATAAAATCATGCTGATTTCACAGGTTTTCACCAACGATCGTGTTGTTTGATTACTTCCCTTTTGTTTCACTGGGTATGTTTCATCTTAACCTCTATCATTCTGTCCTCATTGAGAAATATTCCTCGAATGTGGCTTTGTCCATTAAGATGCTCCCCATAAAACCTACTCACCCTGAAGATGAGGCCTATTAGCTCAGCAAGGTGAAGAACACGACCCAGTGGTTAAGAGCTATGGCTGCTAACCAAAAGGTCAGCAGTTCAAATCCACCAGCTGCTTCTTGGAAACTCTATGGGGCAGTTGTACTCTGTTCTATAGGGTAGATATGAGTTGGAATTGACTCAATAGCAATAGGGTTTTAAAGCTCCTCAGGAAAACAAAGTCCCTGCAGAAGAAAGGTTACTCCATTGTGGATGATCAGTGTCCCCTAGCAGAGGCTTGATCAAAAGGGAGAAATGTAAGTGGAAAAGTTTCAGACTGGAGGCACTTGTATCAGACATAAGAATGATGGGGTCATTGTGCATTCCCAGCAAGCAAAAGGTCAGGATGTAAACCATTCATTCATGTGAAGAATGTGTCAAAATGTAAGCAATTTGTTCCCAAGAAAATGTGTTCATGACTGCAATCATGTATAACTGAACTGGCTGGCGCCATTCACCTAGGTGGTAACTCACTCCTTTCTAGCCAAATGACCGACCTTCACGTTTCAAAAGACTTCTAGCTGAAGCTGATCTTATCTACAATCAGTTATTAATCTCCTACCTTTCCTTTGTTCTCTATCTATGTAGACCTCTCTATTCCACTTGAACAGCGAAGTGCTTTGTATTTTTACTTAGCACTGCCCAGTTCAAGCTGTATTATCTCTCAATAAAACCCCTTTTCTTTCATTCCTAACAGAGTACAAGATTTTCTTCTCTGGCAGGCAGGTAGGGTGGGGTGGGGGTGGAGGGAGGATGAAGATTTTGACTGGAACACCAAAGTTATGATCTCTAGTGTCAAAGAAAAACCTACTTTAAAAAATGCAATCTGTTAAATGCTTAAGCAGTTGTTACCTAAAAATATTAATCCCTGGCATTCTTAGAGTATTCTAGAGTTTTCAAACACTTTTTTTTTTAACATGTTATCTTACTTAATCCCCATATACATCAAGTAGTATTTTCTTCATTTTACTGGAACTGAAGCAGTTAGAAATAAAGAGATCTGTATAAAATAATAGATAAAGGAAATGGTTGAAGCTGGGGTGGGATACAGATATTTGGTGAACAAATGCAACGTTTTTTTTTTCCCAGTACACCACATGATGATTTGCTTAAGGCCACACAGGCATGTAGTATCAAAGCTAGGCCTGGAACCTACAATTTATAACTAGTCCTGTAAATGCTCACTCGTCTATGTCAAGAAATTTGGAAGTCAGCTACCTGGCCAACTGACTAGAAGAGACCCATATTCGTACTCATTCCAAAGAAAGGTGATCCAATAGAATGCGGAAATTATAGAACAATATCATTAATATCACACACAAGTAAAATTTTACTGAAGACCATTCAAAAGCAGTTGCAGCAGTACATCAATAGGGAACTGCTAGAAATTCAAGCCAGCTTCAGAAGAGGGCATGGAAAAAGGGATACCATTGCTGATGTCAAATGGATCCTGGCTAAAAGCAGAGAATACCAGAAAGATGTTTACCTGTGTTTTATTGACTCTGCAAATGTATTCGACTGTGTGGATCATAACAAATTATGGATAGCATTATGAAGAATGGGAATTCCAGAACACTTTATTGTGCTCATGAGAATCCTGTACGTAGACCAAGGGGCATTCAAACAGAACAAGGGGATACTGCGTGGCTTAAAGTCAAGAAAGGTGTGCATCAGGTTGTATCCTTTCACCATACTTATTCAATCTGTACCCTGAGCAACTAATCCGAGAACCTGGACTATACGAAGAAGAACGAGGCATCAGGATTGAACGAAGACTCATTAACAACCTGCGTTATGCAGATGACAGAACCTTGCTCGCTGAAAGTGAAGAGGCCTTGAAGCACTTACTGATGAAGACCAAAGACCACAGCCTTCAGTATGGATTACACTTCAACATAAAGAAAACAAAAAATCCTCACAAGTGTACCAATAAACAACATCATAACAAATTGAGAAAAGTTTGAAGTTGTCAAGGATTTTATTTTACTTGGATCCACAAACAATGCCCATTGAAGTAGCAGTCAAGAAATCAAATGACACATTGCATTGGGCAAATCTGCTTTAAAAGATCTCTTTAAAGTGTTAAAAAGCAAAGAGGTCACTTTAAGGACTAAGGTGCGCCTGACCCAAGCCATGATATTTTCAATCGTCTCATATGCATGTGAAATCTGGACAATGAATAAGAAGACCAAAGAAGAACTGATGCCTTTGAATTATGGTGTTCGCAAAGAATATTGAATATATCATGGATTGTCAGAAGAATGAACAAATCTGTCTTGGAAGAAGTACCCCAAAATTCTCCTTAGAAGCAAGGATGGTAAGACTTCATTTTACATACTTTAGATATGTTATCAGTAGGGACCAGTCCTTGGAGAAGGATATCATGCTTGGTAGGGTAGACCATCAGCAAAAAAGAAGACCCTGAATGAGATAGATTGACACAGTGGGTGCAACAATGGGTTCAAGCAAAACAACAATTGTGAGGATGGCACAGGACCAGGCAGTGTTTTGTTGTTGTCAATAGGATCGCTATGAGTCAGAACCAACTGACAGTACCTAACAACAACCACAATCCCATACTTCTTCTACCACAGTATACTGACTCTTATTTATTGTTTAACTTCCTTTAGTGATTTGTTTAAATATAATGACATTCTTTTCCACGGAGTTTAGCGTTGTCTTCCAAGCATGACTGAGTGGCTAAGAGCTTGGACTAGGGAATCTCAGGCCTGATACTGAATCTTACAGCTCTCTAACATTTCCTAGTTAATTTGCTTAAACTCTTTGAACCTTTCTTTACTCATCTTTAAAATGGGAATAATGAATTCTCCTTCAAAGGGCTGATGTAAAGATTGACATAATGTATATTAAGTACCTAACATAATCCTTGATAATGGAAATTTTAGATTGAACAGTCATTTAATTAGAGAGAGGGCTGGTGACTACTTGGTATCTCGAATTTGCTCAGAAACTCAAATACCATGTTTTTCACAATCCCATCCAATGACCTTTATTCCAGAAAGGTGCTAAAACATAGCTATCCACAAGGCTTGCGCTGTATACTACAAGTGGGAGGTTCTGTGACACCTCCAGACTCATAACAACACTACTACCTAAGGTGCTATTCTAAACTCAAAGATCTTCCCCACCTGAACGCATGTTTTGGATGAAAACTGCTTTACTGGCTCAAACAGAGAGCAAGCATTAACAGTTTTCTCTACTTAAGAACCTTAGCTTGGCACTAAATAGAAACATTTACCAGGTTAGCAGATCAAAGCAGATACTTCGTTCTCTTCAACATATTCTCTCTCTCTTTCTCTCTGAGGCACACACACACACACACACACACAAACTACTTACTTTTATATTGTTCCACATGTCTGACAATAGCTCGAAGTATAGACACTCAAGTCAGGTTACTTTAGTTTAAATCCAACCTCCACCATTCAGAAGCTATGTGATAATGACTTAAGAGTTTTAATTCGCTGATTCATTTATTTAAAATATTTATTGAATGCTTACTGTTTGCCAAGCATTGTCATTGTTTCTGGGGATACAGAGCTGAATGAGACCTCTAAAGTCCCTGTCCATAAAGAGATTACACTCTAGGGAGGAAAAACACGATACACAGGTAAAAAAGAAACAAATTAAATCAGATTGTGATAAAGGAAACAAAATAAACACGGACATACGATAAGTGATTTGGAGAGGGACCATTAAGTAGTGTGGTTAAGAAAAATCTTTGTGTGGAAGTGATTTTTGAGCAGAAACTTCAGTATCAGAAGGAGCCAATCAAACAGAATACTGAGGGAAGAGCATCCTGCTCTGAGCCTCAGTGCCCTCCGGATTAGCCAGCTGGAAGTAATAATCGACAGTTTTCACCCAGGCATGCAATAGACTCCATTCATACACAGATAATGTCTCAGCCAAGGTTATTGGTTTCAGGTAAAATCAAGCAAACAAATAAATGGCCTTAGACATGTTATCAGTAAGGAGAAAAGGAATTTATTATAGTTAAATTGGAAGCTTAAAGAATCAATAGAAACATTGGAAAACTAGGTTTAGTCATGGATAAAAAACAGGGGAGCCCCTGAGGTCTTGACGGAATGAACTGCTGAACATCCTTTCAGGAAATTTTTGCCATCCTTGCATCCAGCCCAGTCTGATCAGGGAGTCACCTAAGTATACTTTGCTCAAGGCAAGTTGTTGTTGGCTGTCCTTGAGTTGGCCACTGACTCATGGTGACCCCATGTACAATGGAATGAAATGCTGCCTGGTCTTGCACCATCACCTTGATTGGTTGCGAATTGGACTGTTGTCATCCGTAGGGTCTCATTGGCTAATTTTTGGAAGTAGATCACCAGGCCTTTCTTCCTGGTCTGCCTTAGTCTGGAAACCCTGCTGAAACCTGTCCAGTATCATAGCAACAAGTAAGCCTTCACTGACCAATGCCCCCCATAAGACAGGTTAGGATACCTTCATTTGCAGTGTCAGAGCATTAGGGAAGCACCCTGTCTGTTTGAACTGGGGATGAATAAACAGAAGCAATGTGAACTATCTCAATTCCCAAGCATTTCAGATTCAGTGTATTTGAGAACAGAAAACCAGATAAGCAATTTAAAAAGCTAATAAACTCCAACACAATCTAGACCAAATGTTGAGAATACGTCCCATGCTAGACAACTTTGGCAGACAGAAACTTGCCCTAATGCAGTTCAAATACCCTTAGTCCTTGATCCAAACAAGAAATAGCAATTCTCAAATATGTTCTAATGGGCCCTACAGTAATGTCTTTATACAGAGATGTTGATTATCTGTTGAATTCAGATCATTTCAATCCAGGCAATGTGACTTTAAGAAAATGCATCCCATACTGAACCTAGTTTCCTTGGTTGTCTCATCCCAGGCAGATTCTCAAAGGGAAGCAAGTCATA
Organism: Trichechus manatus latirostris; assembly: GCF_000243295.1. Classification (NCBI taxonomy): domain Eukaryota; kingdom Metazoa; phylum Chordata; class Mammalia; order Sirenia; family Trichechidae; genus Trichechus; species Trichechus manatus. The sequence goes on from NW_004444076.1 coordinate 2,763,740, forward strand.
GTGGGATATGGATACAATGTTCCCAGCTCTTATACTTCTTACCAACCAACTACATTAATGAGGTAAATATAAACTCCAAATGTAAAGTGTGTTTAAGTTTTTAAAAATTTACATTTAGAAATTTCCACATATATAAAAAATAGGCACTTATCTATTAGATACAGTCTGAACTATTTACAGAAGAAACATATGATGTCTACTATTAGGGCAAAAGTAGGTTAAATTGGACACGAGCTGATAAAAGTTGAAACGGAGTGATGGGTAAAGGGGAGCTCATTACATGATGCTCTCTCTTTTTCGTATGTACCTTGACTATGAGAACATGCTTCCATGAGTATGGCTTCTGCCTTTAAGCAGCTAACCATTTTATCCTATAATTACCCTCCATTCTGCAGCCACCTCCTCTCACTGTCATTTTATGGTTAAGAGTAGAATGAGTGCCCTGGAAACTAGTATTGGTCCCAGATTAGCTACCAATGTACTATGCACCCACCCGTGATCAAACCACTTACTGTCTCCTGCTTTTATTTCCCCATGTATGTAACTGGGGTGAAAGTATTTCGCTCTCATCGTAGAGATTTTGTGAGAAACATTCAGGTCTATGTGGGTTTTCATTAACTTAGCAGTACAATGTTAATATAAAAGATTTTATTATCTATAATGATAAAAACTGGGCTAATGTCCTTTAAATTATATTTTGGTTCCAAAATTGTCTTCAATGATAAAATTACCTAATCAACCTATAATAAAAGTAATTTGTTATGGGAAAATAAATGGTACAGTGCGGAGACCATTTGAATGTGGCTGGAAGACTTCTTTTTAAGCTTTACAAATGCTGTTGCCCAGGAGACTTTTGGTTTCAATCCTGCATTTGATCCCAAACAACACCACAGACCTGAGCATTCTGCCTCACCTTGCTCTTCCCTTACCAGTAAAACAAGCAGGTTGAATTACTCCATTTCTGATTATTTTCTTAAAATTCTCTCAGCATATTCTAGCGGTGTTTACTTTTGTATTACAGAGGTCTGTATTACAGAGGCCTGCAAGTTACCCAGCCCTCTAAGGATCCTAATCTTAAAAATGGAAAACAAAGAAGCAGATGAATACGTAAAGAAAAAGGATAACAAAAGCCACAGACTAATAGAAAATCAGAAGGAAAAGTTTATCATCAGTCACATCTCAGGAGGAAATCCTCTGTGGGGAGGAAGGTCAGGGATAAGTGCTTAACTGGAATGGTTAGGAAAAGAAAAACTCAGAATTGACAAGAGTGGGCGAAATGGAACTAAAGAGATTCTTTGATAACAAATTCTAAAAATCTTCCTGGAAGTGGTGATTCTAATAATGACTTGAAAGATAGAGTAAATGTTAGTGGTATAGAGCAGAGGGGTGATTTGTTGGAAATGTCAGGCCAAATGTAACCAATTTCCTTGTGGAAAAGACGCCTTTTGCAGTGGTCTCATTTAGTAGACAGGGAGGGAACTGCTAAAAGACAGGGAAATTGCTTTATTCATCTCTGAATCTCCAATACAATTTTATTCGGTTGTCTTCCAATTAAATGAGTTAATATGTGTAAAGGGCCTAATAGCAGGTTTGGCAAAGAGTAGAAACAAAATAAATGTCCTAGAATTACATTTTAGGGGAAGGTTGGTAAGGCGCAGAAAAAAGTGGGTAAATTATTTGTGGCAGGTAAATTTAATGTCAAAGGCAAACTGTATTTAACACAGCCTGCTCACTGGGACCCCTAAGCCCTCCAATAGAAGGGCTGCCTGCCTGCATGCTCTTCGAGGTTGAGCCTCTTGGCTTTCCTGAGACAGTGTCACAGATATTTTTATAGGAACAGATGAGATGAGAGACCTTTGTGGCCAAGTCATCCTCATCTCCAACCAAGCAATCTGTCTTTGCCAGGTGCTCCGGCTCCAGGGCTCGACCCTGCCTGGTAAGTTAAAGTGATAGATGGTCCTTAAGAAAAGTCTGACTCAGTGGGTTCAACAGTATATACATATATCTTAGAACTTTAATAAAATCCCAGATAAGCTCAAGAAACGGACCTCAGGGAAGAAATTGAAATACTGTCCCCATAAACATAACTGCATCCTTCTTATCATCATAACTTAGGTTTGTACGGGTTCTTTAAATTCTGGGATTCTTCAGTTTTTATTCCTTCTTAGCCTCACAAACACTCGGTAAGGAGATTACTAGGCACTTTTCCCTACAATTTGCTCTGATGAATCGGGATATGACTTTGAAAATTTGTTCATAACTGCAATGTGGATGTAGATCTTTCCAAAATGTGGCATTAACAGTTTTGTTGGAAACAATAACAATTAAAATAGCTGTTACCATTTGCTGAGCATTTATTATGTATCAGGCCCTAGTCTAGGCCTTTTTTATATGTCATTTCATTCAGCAAGCCCATGAAGTAGTGGAGACCTTGTGGTGCAGTGGTTAAGAGCTCGGCTGCTAACCAAAGGGTTAGCAGTTTGAATCCATCAGCCACTCCTTGGAAACCAAATGGGGCAGTTCTACTCTGTCCTATAGAGTCACTATGAGTCAGAATCGACTTGATGGCAACAGGTTTGGATGAAGCAGTAGTATTATACCAATTTTCCTGGTGAGAAAACCAAAGCTCAAAGGTGTAAGGCAGAACTCAAGTTTCAAACTCAAGTTTATTAGACCCCAAAGCCCCTGCTCCTTCCACTATCCTCCATCTCTGCAGAGGGATAGAAAGTTACTTAGATACTAACTTCCATTAGGGAAACCACAGACATGATTATTTGAATTCACAATGCAAAATCCTACCTAACGACTAAATGCTTGGCATATGAGAACCCAATCTGGGTATTATTAATTCTCAATTATTAATGAGATGTCTTTTAATATCAAACACTAGTATGAGTAGATGTTTTAGGTTCAGTGTAAAACCTCATTACTTATTTATCAAAAATAAAGCCTTATTTCACAGATAACACCTAAGATTGTCCTGACCTAATTGCCAACGTTCTTTTTCATCTTCAGAGGATTTTTTTTTCCTCTAAAACCAAAAGTTGATTAAAGAGTTAATTAAGAAATTATAATAATTTTTTCACAGACATTTAACCCATCCTTTTTTAAAAAGGCATTGTTAGCATTAAAATCTTCATGGAGTGCTAGTTTTAATTAGAAATATCAGTGTGACCCAAAATGAAGGCTGACAGTTTGAGGAGGTTCTCTGATAAAAACAGTTAATGTATTGACTCCATATTTCAGAGGTAACATGTATAATTTGGCTCTAGAATTTGATTGTTTTTAGATTTAGTGAATTATCCATTTGCAGACAAGTCTAAATCCCACATGGGATAAAATGATTCTAGGCTAGTGAGCCTAGACTTCACATGATAAATATTAAAAATGGTAATTGTTATTATTGGTGCAAATGGTTAACACACTTGGCTGCTAACCAAGAGACTGGCAGTTTCAGTCCACCCAGAGCAGCCTCAGAAGAAAAGCCTGATGATCCACTTCTGAAAAATCAGCCATACAAAACCCTACGGAGCATAGTTCTATTCTGACACACATGGGGTCATCATGAGTTGGAATTGACTTTACGTCAACTGGTAGAAGTAGGTAGGGTAATAGCAATGTAAGAATACAGCTTTTAAGTGTCTGTTGAGAAGATCTGAGGAACTAACAATATCTTGAGTGTATTTTCAGGATTTGAATATAGAGAATGTTATAGTCCCTTCTCTTACATATTGGCTTAAATTTCTAAAGAAAGATTGTTAAGCGAGGTGGGTGATAAAGGGAAAATTGTGTTGATATATCTAGAATCTGGACTAAGGGAAGAAAATGGGTAAGAATTTATTGCTACCTCAAGAACTGCCCAACACCAAACTAAACTCATTGCCATCATGTCCATTCTAACTCATAGCGACCCTGTAGGACAGAGCAGAACTGTCCCATAGGGTTTCCAAAGCTATAATCTTTACGGGAGCAGACTGCTATATCTTTCTCCCATGAAGTGGCTGGTGGGTTCGAACCACTGACCTAGTTAGCAGATAAGCATTTAATCACTGAATCACCAGGGCTCCTTAAGAACTGCCCAGAAGAGAAAATATGCCAGTAGACATCTGACAATTATTCTGTTCCTCTAGCTAGTCTATACTTAGATAAGATGGCTGCGTGGGACAAACATGGTTTAAAGGCATTAATGATTAAGGTCATCCTACTTCTCTTGCCCTGATTCTTTGTTCTTTCAATACCCTTTTTATTATAATTTGGCTTCCTAAGAAGACATTTCTATTGTAAAGATAATAGACTAAAGTACCAATGGAAATGTTCTGCCCATTTAGCAGATTTATCCCTCACTGCAGATTAATTAGTTGGCATCAGGCTTCTATTCACTCATTGACTCATACATTCAACAAATATTCATTGACTCTCTCTTAAGTGACGAATACAGAAGGATTACAGATACAGAAACAAATAATAAGTAGTTCCTATCTTCAAGGAGCTCACAGTTCAACGAGGGAAATAGCCTAAAGATTTGTAAAGTAGCAATTACAATGTAATGTGGTGAGTGCTAAAATCAGAGTAAATATAGGGTAGTATGAAAGTATCAGGAAGGTAGCTAATTCAGATTTGAGGAATCCAACAAGGCTTTTGGGATAAGTCATGTTAATACTGAGATTTAAAATCTTATTAATCAGGTTAAAACGAGTCAGTACTGTAAACATGATCACTTCTGGATATACTGACAAAACGGAATTCCTGTTTTTGTAAAGTTGAGAACCATATGCTAATAAATAATAATACTGGCTGTAGAAGTTGCTAGAACAGCCATCCTCCTGTTTGACATTGGTTATATCTTTACATCCAATACCTTATATAATTAATAGAAAAGTATTCTTAATAATAACTAAATCTTGGCTTCCCTATAGTTCTTTTATCTTCAAGACAAAGAAAATCTAACCCTATGTCAGATACGTTTCCATCAAGGAAAGAGGAATTCACAAGAAGTCACTGAGTCTTACAATGTACCATAAGAAATGGAATGAATTAATTTAGAGTAATGATTATATTTGGAATTTGTACTAATCCTATTCTTAAATTCATATTTTATTTATATTTTATCAGTAACAACTATATTTCTATGTAACTGTCTCAAATAAAAATTGTAGGATGTGGTCGGGGGTAGGTAAACGTGTTTAAATACTTGGCTGGAGACTTTATAACTTCAGTGTGGTTCTATAAAAATTGACTCAGATCTATAAATGTGAAATTTTATTAGATATTTCTTTTTGTGCTCTAGTTTATGATTAGCCAGCAAGGTGACAATATTTGGTTCATGTAATATAGTCTATTCTCTATAGAACAGCCAAGGGATATTTTTCAAAATGTAAATCACATCATTTTGCTCCCCTGCTCAAAATCTTCAAATGGCTTCTCACCCCATTTTGAATATACCTACAAGTCTTTACTTTGGTTTATAACGCACATATGAATTGTCTGCCCCACCCATTTTAACTACCACGATATCTCTCCTATCTCATTTCCTGTTACTGCTCATTTTTCTTAGTGTGCCACATTGGTCTTGTTGGTGTTCCTTGAATACCATAAGCATGGTCTAGCCTCAGGGCCTTTGCACTAGCTCTTGCCTTTCTTTGGGATACTCTTTCCCCAGTGTGTATGCATGGCTAGCTCTCTTACTTCATTTAGGTCTTTGGTCAAATTTTATCTTAACAAAATTTCTTCCCTTACCCTTCTATCTAAAATAGCCCCACTGTCATTCCCCCACTCTTACTACCCCACATCCTCATTCTAGATTTTTGCTTGTTTTTTATAGCATTTACCACCATCTGGCATTGCATTATATGTTTATATGTTTATTGTCTACCCCCAATAAAATGCAAACTTTGTGAAAATAAGAACTTACTTGGTTTTATTCACCATTGTATCTTTAGTGCCTTCATTGGTATCTGACATAAAGTGATGCTCAATAAATGTTCATTGTCAGCCAACTGTAGATATACAGACTATATGGTATTCTACATCATGGTTGACACTCCTACTACTAATGTATAAAAATTCTAGAAAAAACGTGGGAATAAATATTTTAAATATATAGCTGAGCTCAAACAACAATAATTGGAAGTCCCCAGGTGCCAGAAACGTAGTAGAAACTTAAAGCCAGAGCAATCAGTTTGTAAACCAACACTACCACAACCCAAGGAATTATTGGATATATAAACTATAACAGCTTCAAACTGAAGTTTTAGTGCTCACCTGGGCATAGGAGATGTGGCATAGAAGGGAAATAGTGACCCTTGTTTAAAGTTTGAATTCTGGAAAAGATAAGACAGAGGGAACTAGAAGATTTATGATCTTGTCCTAGAGTAACAATAAGGAATATGTTCTGTGTGTTAAATTTTAAAAAAAAGTCTCTCAAGAGAATTTGAATCCCCAAGCCATATTCTCATGTAGCTGTGTATTTCACACACTTATAGTTCCTATGTTGCATGAGAATCTCTTAAGTTGAGAAATTAACGTAAAACAATGTGGCTCTACATGAGTGAAACCTTTGGAAGTAGAAGGAATCGCAAAACTCCTCTCTAGTGATATTTCCCCAATCATTGGCAAGTAGAACTATCACTAATAAAACAATTTCTTTTAATGCTGAACTCAAAGTGAGTTATAAACTACACGAGAAAACACTCTGCTAGGAAGGAAAATCAGCATGCACACAAATGAAAGGATTAACATAAAATGAAATTTAAAAAAAGAATAATTGGAGAAAAAGTATAAATCTGTGTTTAAAATGGCAAAATAGACTTAAAAAGGAATACAGACCCAACGAGGGAATAGTACATCATAAAAAATCAAATTTGAAAAAGAACTAAATAGAACTTCCAGAAAGTGAAGCTTAAATACATGTATATAAAAACATTTGGATGAGTTAAACAGAGGGAATCGGTGAATTGAAAATTACACAGAATACAGCCTAGAAACAAAATGTGATAGAATATATGAAGCTTGTGATATGGAGAAGAGAATGTGAAATCCAATTTACATCCACCCAGAATAGAGAGAACGGGGAAGACGTAATATTAGATTCAATGGTTAGAAAATTTCAGAATTAAAGAAAGACGTGGATCCTTATATTAGAATAAGCACCCCAAATGCCAAACAAGATAAAGGAAAATGAATTCACTCCTAGCCAGCATTAGCGGAACTGTAGACTACCAAGGATAAAATGAAAACCTTAAAAGCAATCAGAACTTAACTGGAGCTCATTTACTCTTATTGTATTTATCAGATCAGACAATAATTGAAACCAATAAATTAGAATAAGGTGAAGCTGCCATTCTGAGAATCCAAAGAAGCGTTAGTTTTTAATTTGCTAAAACTGGAAATGAAAAGCTAACGTTTGATGATTAACTACATGCCCGGCACTAAACTAGCCTTTTTTTTTTTTTTTTTTAAAATTATGTGTTCTCTAATTTAATTCTCAAAAATCTCCATGATTATATTAACAGCATTTTATGAATGTGAAATTGAGTTTAGAAATAAGTATCTTACCCAACCATGCTACTAATAAATAAAAAAGCCAGAATTTCTAAGTGTTTAGCTTCAAAGCCTATAAACAGATGCAAGAACTCATACAAAAAACAAAACTACCTAGCTCTGCTACTTACCTGGGTGTGTGACTTTACAGAAGTTATAAAACCTGAGACCCTGCTTCCTCATCTGTAATGTGGGAATAAAAATATTAATGAACCCATAGAGTTGTTATAAGGAATAGTTTCCATATGCAGGTAAACTAGAATTTGGAACATACTGAATGATTTTTAAAATGCTAGTTATTCATATTATTAACAAAAAATTTATGACCTTTTATTCACTCATTGTAGGAAGATGCCATGTTTTAGACATCTTTTGTTCTCTCTTGTTGCTGTTAGATGCTGTTGATTCTGACTTATGCCAGCCCCATATGTAGCCCTACGTGACAGGAAATGTATAACACTGGCTGAATTATTATTAAAGTATAATAATTTATGTTTATAATATTGACCATGAGACAACAACAACAACAAAAAGTTGGATTTTGCTTGGTGTTATCTAAAACTGGAAAGACTAAGTCAATCCAGTTTAGAAAGTTCCCGATCAAAAGTGGTAAGTAATTTGCAGTACTTTTAAGACTAATCTTATGTTATCTGGAGAAAGCTTACATGAAACATCTCCTTCCCTACTGTTTGGGGTTCTGTGGCTGAGTAAGTACTAACTGTACTCTAGAAGGAGAAAAAAAAAATGTGTCTGTTTCTCAGAAGGTCTCGATATAAATAAGAAAAAATAGATACTAACAATCTATCAAATGAGCTTGATGGGTGTGCTGGGAGAAAAAATAACATATTAAGAGAAGATTAAAGGCCCCAGCTTACATTTTCTTGATGTCACATGTGGAGACACATTTTAAAAAATTTGTATTTCAGTTTATAAAGACAATGTTCTACATTCTACCTTGGTGAGTAGTGTCTGGGGTCTTAAAAGCCTGGGAGCAGGCATCTAAGATACTCCACTGGTCTCATCCCTTTGGGAGCAAGGGAGAATGAAGAGAACAGGATACAAGGAAAAGATTAGTCTGAAGGACTAATGGACCACAGCTAACAAGACCTCCACCAGACTGAGTCCAGTACAGCTAGATGGTGCCCAGCTACCACCACTGACTGCTCTGACAGGGATCACAATAGAGGGTTCTGGACAGAGCTGGAGAAGGATGTAGAACAAAATTCTAACACACACAAAAAAGACCAGATTTACCGGCCTGACAGAGACTGGAGAAACCCCGAGAGTATGGCCCCCAGACACCCTTTTAGCTCAGTGGTGAAGTCACTTCTGAGGTTTCACCCTCCAGCCGGGGATTGGACAGCCCCATAAAACAAAACCGGACTAATGCGGCACAGCAGTCCAGGGACAAGGGCTAGAAGGCAGAAGGAGACAGGAAAGCTGGTGATAGGGAACTCAAGGTTGAGTAAGGACAGTGTTGATGTGTAGTGAGATTGTTAACCATTGTCATAGGGCAACATGTGTACTAACTGTTTAATAAGAAACTATTCTGTTCTGTAAACCTTCGTCTAAAGTTGATGTCACTGAACTGTGCATGTAGAAATTTTTGAAATGGTGTATCTTTGGCTATGTATATTTTCACCCAAAAAAAAAAAAAGTTGAGAAGGGAGAGGGTTGACATGTCGTGGGGTTGTTAACCAATGTCATAAAACAACACGTGTACTACTGTTTCATGAGAAACTATTTGTTCTGTAAACCTTCACCTGAAGTACAATAAAAAAAAAATTTTTTTTTAATTTGTTTCGTTTTTTTTTAGTATTATTTTCTTAAGCTAGCATGCCCTTCTCCCTTCAATCCAAAGTATGAATAATTGAATGAAATGAATAAATGTATAAATAATATAAAAGAACACAGTTTTTGGAAACCAAGCTTATCCTTAAATGGAACCTCTTCTTTAGACCACAGATAGAATTAATCCCTCCTTCTGGGAACTAGGGAAAATCAATAATAGCATTTATATTTTCTCTTATATCAGAGTTTGTATACATTTTGCTCACAGTTTATAATTTCCTTGAGAATATAGGCTGTGTCTTATTTATTTTTGTCTTTCCTACAGTACCTGAAATAATGCCTATAATTAGTAGGCATCAAAGAAATCTTTATTGAGTGATTTAATAAACTTATATTGACAGCTACTAAAGTATCAAATACTATGCTAATCACCAACAGTTTTAGGACCTAAATAGCCTACTACTTATATGAATGCTCACATCAGCAACAATCCTAAATGATCGTGTAACCACTGAGGATAGCTTGCAGACGTAATTCACTTTGTCCAGTGCCTTCTGAGCACCAGACACGGTGCTGGCTGTTTTACATGCTCTTCCTCAGTTTCCCAAACTTTCCTAATGATAAAATTCATCTTGGCTGTATGTTAAAAATGCAGGTTCACAGGCCCCAGCTCTGGTGATTCTGATTTAGTAAATCTGAATGTGCACAGGAATACAGATGTTTTTAAAAGGATCCAGCATGGTTCTTATAATGAGGCAAAATTTGGAAAACACGATTTTAATCCTCACTACAGTTATTCAAGTTAAATAAGATGATTTTATCGAGAGTCAGTACTGTTACATCACATGCTCAAGGTCACACAGCCAGCAAATGACAGAGCTAGTGCTCAAACTTAGTTCTACATGCTCCAGGGCCTACAAGACTATTTTGCTCTTTTCTCAGCCAGGGCAAGCAAAGCGTCTTCGGGTTATTGCTGCTCTTTCTATAGGGTTGCTATGAGCTGTAACCGACTCGATAGCAAGAGGTTTGGTTTTGGTTTCTCACATATGTGCAATAGACCCGGTGGCATCTCGAAAGGCAATAGGCATTTCTTACTAAAGCAGTGAGAGGTGCCTCTGTCCATGTTCTCCCAGCAGGAGCCCCTGAGTACCTTTGTGAAGTACTAAGCTTTCTTCAGATTTCCTCAAGGGAACTGCTGCCTGTCCTCAGATTTCTGAGTAAATAATATCAATATTTACCGAGAACTTCTAGGACATTGTGGGAAAAGTAGAGTCAACTGGTGGGATATGATACCTTTAAAACATCAGGTGTGGGAAAATCTGAGGTTAGAAAAAAAAGTGTAAAAAACTGGTTTCACGACTACTTCCTTGCATTAGCTACTAGTATGTAACTTTGTCCTGTGTGATTCTACTCTATTTCTTCATTTGACTTAAGCTCCTTTTTGTTAGAGGTGTTTCTCATTCATCTTTGGATTTCTAGGAGCTTGCACAGTGCAGGAATTTCCTAGGTAGCACAAACAATTTGAACTCGACTACTAACCTACAAGTTAATAATTCAAACCTACCCAGTGACACGACAGAAGAAAGGCCTGGTGATCTGCTTCCAAAAAGATTAAAACCCTATGGAGCAGTTCTACTCTGTAACACACAGGATTGCGATTAGTCGGAATTGACACAATAGCAACGAGTTTATTTTTGCTTTTGCACAGTGCAGAACACAATGTGTGCACAATATGTTGTATAAATGAGCAAAACAACTTATTAACTATGTGATCTTGAGCAAATAGCTAATCTCATCTGGTCTCAGTTTCTTCCTCTGAAAGGTGCAAATAATGATAATAATCTGCCACCTATTTCACAGGGTTTGTTGAGCTAATGAAAGGAGGCATGTGAGACACATTATGTGAATGCAAGCCACATGGAATATGTCCCATTCATCATTCTATCCAGTGTGGTACCTATCACAGTGCCTGGCCTAGCATAGGTACTCATAACAATGTTTAGCAGCTAACCTTAATCTTAATTTACCATAAGAATAGCAACAGAGTGCTCAGTCCCACTTAATTCTCACTTCAACACCACAATGTATGTACCGTTAGTATCATTTAATAAATGAAAATGCAAAGCCTAGAGAGACAATGACTTGGCCAAGGTCACATACAGCAAGGAGTGGAGGAGCTTGCACTGAACCTTGTGGGTTTCACTTTAAAATCCCTTTTCCTTAACAATTAATGAGCAAGTTGGAGCTGGGATTGACAAAGGGCCTGGAAGGGAGGAGGGGAAAGGAGAAGAAAATATATAAGAGAGTAACTTCCCTAATGAATGCAAATAGGTGACACAGAGAAAATGTCAAATGTTATTCCTAGGTACAAAATGTATTTAAATCCAGGATGTTTTCTTTAACATAAATATTATTCAAAGCCTCAATACAATCTTCCCAAGAAAACAAAAGGCAAACAAACTCTGTAATCAATTCCTCCAACAAATCTCACCACCAAAGTATGATGGGTGTGTTGAAAGCTATTGAAACTGTCAGCATCTGCTTTGCTGGGGCCGTCTCATCTGATCATTTATTTGACAAAGGAACAGCTCCAGCTTCTGCAGTTTTCCTTAAATTGCTGAGATTTTTCCCTCCAATTAAATCACTCAGTGACAGCAGCAATTCTATTAGGCTTCTTTCTTCACTTGGTCAGAAGGCAGAAAGATAACAAGGTAAGGCTTGCAACAATATAAATCATGTTAAGAACCATCACTCTGTGGCTGCAGATCCAAATCAAAGCTGCGAAATACAGGATGACATTGGATGCTGAAATCAAAAATACCAACCATCGTTCTCTGGGACTCAGGCATTAATACTCAGCCACATTTTATATAATGGTCTGTTCAGAAGATTAGTAAAACAGAGGCTGCAAACCCTGGAAATCCTCCTACCCACATTAAGCTAATTGAGTTGGAGACATCCAATTCATCACATTTGCAGCCTGATTTATAAGCAACTCACCCTGCCCTGGAGCTGAAAGTGAAATGCTAGGAGTTAGCTATTCTTAAAATTTCAAACCCAGCAACATTGAACCTGTCAATGTCTTAACAGTACAGACAAAAGAAGAAGAATTCAATTCAAGTGCACTTCTGTGACTCTGATAAAAAAATAAATATCCAATGTGCATTTCTATGAAACAATCTAGTTACATATCGGAAACCCTCTGTTCATGAACCCTATAGAAAATGCCTCATCGTTTTAGCAAGCTGATGAAGTAATTTGAAAGCAGTTCTTTGCTAAGATGAAACTTCCATTCAGTGTAAGCAAAACAATTTTATGACACTTTAAACCCAACTTCAGAGAGGCAAGATCTCACACCTCTCGGCTCGCATGGATAGTAAAAGCTTATAACACTGACTAATAAACCTAGAAAATTGCCTTAGCAGAATACATCAAAAATATTGAGGGGAATAAGATCAGAAGCAAAAGTTGTTCTGCAGTTAGAGCACTCTCTTAAAACAAACTTCTTCTCAGTTCTTCTCATCATCTGTTGACCTCTGTTGTGAAAACTACTGTGATATCAAGGATGCCTCACATACACACTGAACTGAGAGGCTTCCTACTTTTTCTGACGCAAAAGATTTCTACTTGAGGATCACAGGTATTCCTTATCCAGGAAGAAGCTGTGAGTCAGAGAAACAAGAATCATTCCACCCAGAAATTCTTAACCTAGAGTCTATGGTCTTTAGGGAGTTCATAGATGAGCTTCAAGTGGTCCGTATCATCCCTGAAATTTTAGGCAAAATTTTTTGTGTATATATTGTTGGGTTTTCCTGAGGGAAAGGGTTCATGATTTTCATAAATTTCTCCAAGAGGCCTGTGAATTCACAGGGTTAAAAATATCATTGTTTAACTTCCTACCTGATATCTGAATCATCTCTACAATATCTCATTATGGATTATCTAGATTCTGTTTGAATACCTTCGGTGACTAGAAGCTCATTACCTTATGGGATAGCTCATTCTATCTTTGGACAGCTCTATTAGGGGAAAACAAAAACGAAAACAAATCACCTCACATGTACTCTGTCTCCTTCTGTTTACTCAGAAGTCTCAGTGTTATTATATAGAATAGCTCTTTGTTTTAAACAATTTGAAGCCAGGAGCTACCAGGTCCTCCTCAACTGAGTCTGTCTACAAGGACATCACTCCTGCCTTTGATGTTCCCATTTTGACATGGTTTTAATCCCTTCACCATCCTATCTGCCCTTCTCTGGAAGCAATCCAATTTGCTGCCATTCCCCCTAAAGTATACTTCTCAGATCCTAATGCTATACTCTGGGGCAGTGCAGAATTGTCATCTCCTTGTTCTTGTATGTCAGTTCCATTAATGTAGTCTAAAATCATATTGACTTTTTTGAGAGCCCCACAAGCTGACAACTCCTTGAACTGACGGTATGTTGCACCCCTCACACCAACACCAAATTCTTTTTTCTTTACCAGATTTTTTTTTTCTCTTCTCCATTGATCATTCTAAATGGTGGGCATGAAGGTAAGAGATTGGAAGGGAAAATAGAAGGTAGAGAAATAGGAAGGGGAGTTGAAGGTGGCCCCAGGAATGTGGGTGGGAGATGCTTTCAGCATAAGTAATAAAATTCAAGCTGACAGACAGCCTCCTTAAATCTTATTAACTGCCCTAAATGTGTTTATTATCACCCTTGGTGTACAAATGTGGAAACTAGGGTTCAGAGAAGTTCAGCGATTTCCCGAAAGGCACACTTCTGATGCCAAGCCTGTACTCTTTAACCTCCACACTGCCTTGTGGCTTGGGTAAAGCACCTGATAAGAGAAGCAGCAATGCTGCCATGTCCATTGGTCTTTTAGATATGGATCCGCTAAATTCTGTTTTTCACAAAACCACCCATCAATGGTTACACAAATACATACATGAGCGATCAGTGCTAACTAATGATGAGGCAGATGCCATTCTTAATGAATTAAACTGATACACACAATTTAGTTGGAAAGATTTGGGATGAGAGAGATGTTCGTCCAGTGTCAACAACCTGATTTATTTGGCCCTTTAATAAAGCTGAAAAATTCCATAAATAAATAAGAAGTCAATGCTAATAATTTCCAGCTACATCTCCTAGAAATTGGAATAAGTAAACCTCTGTGGCTCACTAAATAGGACATACCTGCTCTCTACTTTTCCTATGAAACTAGGAATAAGCACTGAGCTGGTAATCTGGGGACCCAGGTTACTATCTCAGCTCTATTGTTAGAAGTGTGCCTGCCCTGGCAAAGTGTCTTCACCTCTCTGACCCTCAGTTTCTTTATCTGTAAAATAAAGGAGCTGGAATGTATTACTTCAAATGACCCTGCTCAATTCTAAATTCTGTGATTTTTATGAGGCTTGCTATTCGATACTGGGTCATCTGGTTATTTAGGAAATTTATTACTGAACTTAAAAGGCTCTTGTGTGGGTTCATGTAGCACACGATCTAAATTACAACAGGGTATCACATTGTATGCGTAGGGGCTCCCTTTTCTAATGCGCATAAACATGCTGAGTGGGTAGCAGCAGTGCTGCTTTAATTGTTCGTAACAGAGAACTGAAGCCTATTTTTAGAAATGTTATTTTTAAAAAAGTTTTATATTGCCTATTTATAATTAAAGCTGTAATATAAATGTCTTGTAGTTCTCTGAGAAAGAAGATAAACAACCAACAAAATAACTTACTAAATCAAATTCCACCATACAGAATATGAAGAGGTAAAACCAGAAAATCTCTAGAGTGTCAGTTCTGAAGTTCAATTCCTGTAATTTTGAGCTGATTTTTACAAGTGACCCACAACTTCTATGTGTGCCCTGTAGCTTAACGGTCCTTCAAGTGCGGGGGGAGGATGCTTGTTCTACGCTAGTGTTATATGTAAGTGCCCCTTGAATGCATTTTAAATGAACTTACCTGTGACCCAAAATTGGCCACAAGCTGTAACATACTAAATGTACTGCCAATTCAGGAGAAACAAATTATCTGCCTCCAGAGTGATTCTGGTGAGTCAGCTGGCCAGGGGAATGCATCCTGGGAGTGCTGCATTGGGGTTAAATCCTAGTGGCACTGACAATTCCTCTGTGAGTTGCGGAAAATCAATTCATCTTTCTCTACCATGTTTTCTCATATAACACTATTTCTTAAATAAATATTTAAGGTATAAAGTTTCCTTCGTCTTTGCCTATAGAAGAATTTAAAAGTTGCCCTCTGTAAAGAAAATGTTCTACATTCTACTTTGGTGAGTAGCATCTGGGGTCTTAAAAGCCCGTGAGCAGCCATCTAAGATACTCCACCAGTCTCACCCCTTCGGAAGCAAGGGAGAATGAAGAAAACTGAAGACACAAGGGAAAGATTAGTCCAAAGGACTAATGGACCACAACCACCACAGCCTCCACCAGACTGAGTCCAGTACAGCTAGATGGTGCCGGGCTACCACCACTGACTGCTCTGACAGGGATCACAATAGAGGGTCCTGGACAGAGCTGGAGAAAAATGTAGAACAAAACTCAAACTCATAAAAAAAGACCAGACTTACTGGCCTGACAGAGACTGGAGAAACCCTGAGAGCATGGCCCCTGGACACCCCTTTAGCTCAGTAATGAAGTCACTCCTGAGGTTCACCCTTCATCCAAAGATTAGACAGGCTTATAAAACAAAACGAGACTAAAGGGGCACACCAGCCCAAGGGCAAGGACTAGAAGGCAAGAGGCGCCAGGAAAGTTGGTAATAGGGAACCCAACATCAAGAAGAGAGAGTGTTGACATGTCCTGGGGTTGTTAACCAATGTCATAAAACAATATATGTACTAACTGTTTAATGAGAAGCTGGTTTGTTCTGTAAACCTTCATGTAAATTACAATTTTAAAAAAAGCAGCCTTCTGGAATAGCTTTTGCACTTATTAAATAAGGTTAAATAACTTCTGTTTACTAAACGTTCGTAAACATCTTGATTTCCCTAAAAGAATTTAAGTTCCACATAGGGAGAGGCTCTATCTCTTACATCTTTTATTATCTCCCATGGGGCTTAGCTAATTGCTGGCCACACACAGTAATCATTCAATAAATGCTTGTAGAATAATGGCGTTTACTCAGTGGTGCTCCAAGGTTAGCAGGTAATAAAACCATTTAGAGAGGTAAAAAATACAGAGCTCCAAGCCTGGTGAAGTAGGATGGGCCGGGCTTCTGTGTGATTTTGATACACATCAAAGTCAGAGGGCCACAGGTTTAAATAACTTAATGGTAATGATAACTATAACAGATACTGGAAAGAGAAAATAGCAGTAGTTAAGTACCGTAAAGTGTTCAAGCTCTGCTGTTTCTGAGCAATGTGAATCATTTAACTTCTCCAGGCCTAAGTTTTTGTTTGTTTGTTTTTTCCCCTCTATTTGTAAGATGGAGGAGTTGGGCCAGATCAGTAGCTGTCTGACTCTCTTGACCTTGATCCGAACACATTTTACATTGTGAACCAGAGCACACCCACACAAACCCACACTAAACTGAAACAAAAGTTTCTATTTGGGATGTATTCTTATATTCTCTATTCGGTTCAACTTTATTCTATTCTAAAATGACCAGTCAAGTTAATTTCACCTCTACAAATGGGTGAGTTGCAGTTCCCAAACCCTGGATCTGATGAGTTCTACTGTTCCCTTAAGTTTCAAAATTATATCAGTCTCTTTTGCTGAAGAATAATACAGTGTTGTGATTAAGAGTGAGGGGTCTCTAGATTTAAACTCCAGATTAAAAACAAAAACAAAAAACTAACAGAAGTATCCCTTACTGATGGGTAGCCTCTGTGAACTTTATGTACATTATCTCCAATTCTTACATAAAGCCTTGGCAGTAGTGAGATGAGATCTTAGTTTTCAGAAGAACTTCTGTGTGTGAGTTAACTCTTAAGGAATATCTGCAGCTATAAATAATCACTAATAACTCTTACTTAGGATTATTATAATAGTTACTGTTTTAAAAACGTATTATGCATTTAATATACCTAACAACCTAGTATTTCTTAGAGAAAAGTTATTACTATGGTTGTATTATTATTATAATATGGAAGAGCAAAATAGGAGATTTGGATATCATTCGGTTGACTCTTCTTTCCAAAGCCATGGTGAAAACTCATTAATAAGCAGCTAGCTGGTGGTCTCAGTTCTAGAGCACATTCCTGAATTGGGAGATACTGGAGAAGGTTCTATGCATTTTTACCAATTTTTCTTCCCTATGTCTTACTTCTTGCCTGAATGTCCAGGACTATTTGAGGTGTCCTGTTAGTACTCTTTCCACTTAATAATAATTGAAGTAAGAAATGTTTCATTTGCATATAATTTTCATCAGGTGCTTTTTTGTCTGAATTTGGTATACTTCTGTCAAGGCCGTATTTTACTCAACCATTTCCGCTCACCAAGGTCTGGGCCTGGAACAAAATGCATTATTCTCAAGTATGCAAATCTCTGCCAAACGTTTTGTATGTCTTTATAAACTAAGAGACTCTCAAACTAGCCCTCACAAATCTCAGTTTCTTTCCCAAGACGAGAAGCTTCCTGAACCAGCAGCTCGGCTACTTCCACCATCTAGTGGTGAGAGACAGAAATGAACAAATTTTGCATTTTTGAAAATAAAAATTTTCTAAAATAGCAAGACTCAGCTTAGTCTTTTAATTAGTGATATTACTGAACACTATGGCTATATAAGAAAAAATAGTTTTTCAGTTGATGATCAGTACTCCCTGACTACTGGGTGAAATGTATCTCATATGGTAAATACACATATATCTATGTGTGTATATCTACACATGTATGTATATATGTATATATATTTAATTATTAAGTAACAAATATTTTAAAACAATTTCCTATTTGGTCTGAATATAAGACAAAATGACCTTTTTATATACCCTTGGAAATACTGACAAATTTAATTGCAAAATGCCAATGCCATTGATTTTCGGACACACTCATATTTCAGACATGTTAACATACGATAAAATCTGAGTCTTAGAATTGGTGATATTCTGTATTAATGATGATTAGGTAAGAGAAAAGAGGGAAAAGAAGAGGAAAACAAAAGGGATAAACAAGAAGTCTGTGTCTCGTTTTTTTGTTTCCTTTAATACTTCACCAAGTTCCCAAAATTCAATTTTTCATAACAGTACCCATAATTCCACTTAAAAGTAATTAATTCAACAAATATTTGTGGAAGGCCTGGGGATATAATAATAAACCACACGAACATAGCCTCTGACCTTTAATATAACAAGGGTACTTTAATATAACCAGGGTAATATTGATAGTAAATTTATTAAAATAAAACTATTGGTTATGAACAAAAGTAAAATTTTAACAACTAGTTGAATTCTGATCTAAAAAATGTCTTGTTAACATGAAACAAGAGTGGAAACAGTTGCTTGCTTGCTTGTTAAATGTGTGGCTTCTGCACTGCTTATTTATGAAAATAATGAGATCCTTGAAATTAAGCAGGTATAGAATGTACATATTAAAATAATGAATAACCAAATTAAAAATGAAAGAAATAGATATTGCTAAGACCTGGAAAAGAGAAGCATGAAGGTGTGGTGGGCTGGACTTGCCTAGGATCTTTGATGACACACGGACCTAGTCTGAAGAGCATATCTCAATGAGGAGAATTCCTCAACTGCTCAAGAGCAAAGTGTGTCCCTCTTGCTAAAAAATAAATTCCTACGTTCGAAAGGATTTTTCAAAAAGAAACTAACTCCCAAATACTAGCTTTCACCATGGGGAAGAAACACAATCCCTTGGGAGTATACTACCGGGTAGACAGAAATATTTTAAAGACAAAGAGAACCTGTTTTTCTTCCTTCCCATCTATTTCCTCACAATGTTCCCACCTATCACCACTCTTCATGGTTCTGATTAACAAACAAACAAAAAAAACTTCTGACACAGTCCCTTATACTTACATCTGCTTGTTTTTAAAAATAAGAGCCATAAGAAACATGACCTCAACTTTTACACACATAGAACCAAAAAATGAAAATTCAAATCTAAAATATCACTACTGTATAGAGAAAGGGGATATAGCACAGCAGTGATGAAGAATATGGATTTTATAGCCAGAGAGACCGTGGTTAGAAGTCCTGACATTTCTATTTACTGGTTTTGTGGCTGAGGCAAGCCGTTTAACCTCTTTGTGTCTCAGTATGTTTATCTTAAAATAGGGTTAATAATATCATAGAAGTAAAATGGGATAAATCAAATAGGTGATTTTAAGTTATTTAGCATAGTGGTTGACTAGTAATAATAAGATAAAAAACAACAGTTGATGAGTGCTTACTACATGCTGGGTACTTTCTAAGAGTTTAACATGAAAGGGTCAGGATTCAAACCCAGGTATTCTAAATATAAGCCCTTCCTTCCTTGTCAAATACTCTGTATAGGGTACTCTGCTAGGTGCCTGGGGGTCCCACACTAGCTAAGCTTGAGGAATTTGAATTCCTGTTGCAGAGTAAGAATAAGTAACAAATAATTACAACTCAGGTTCCCTAGGAGAGTATATAGATATTGAAAATCATGTTTTACTGCTCTTTGTTTCTCCATCATCTATTATGATACACATAGTATGCACTCAATTAAAATTTATTTCACTGACCTAAACTGAAAGAAAAATTTGCATGCTTTGTTATAGGCCAGTTTCTTTTGTGGAAGATTCTAGGTAGCATCTGAAGAGAAAGCATCCCCATCTTAAGGCAAGGAAAACAAATTCCCTTGAATTCACCACTAAATTGCATTTCCCCTTCCAACCCTATACTTCACACTGGCCAAGGAGCGCTAATGAAAACAGGCTAAGCAAAACAATCTATCACCCAGGCAGTGCTTGTGCTCCAAAGGCAGGTGAATCTTAGAACTGGGGCTTCAAGTGATACAGGATGGTGGAAGAAGTGACTGCCAAAGCTGCAACAGTAAGATTACTCAGCTGATGATTCAGAGCTTGTTCCATGTGACATTTAAACTGTTATCCAGCAATCTCATATTCTGTTTAGGCATGCCCTATGTAAATTACAAATTAATACTAGAGAGCCACATTCTCTCTTATGTAGGATGCAGGGAACATTGTCTGCTTTTGTGTTTTGCTTCTCCACTCTTCCCCCTTTTAGTGCCTGACCCACAAGCCCCAGAGAGATCAAAAAAGGCAAAGAGGTTGAAAATATGACAAGTCTAGGGAGGCAGTCCAAGATGGCAGAGTAGTCAGATGCTTCATAACGTCCCTCTTAACAACAATGACCCAAGAAAACAAGTGAGTCAGATACAAATGACAACTTTGGAACCCTGAGCATCAAAGACAAGGCTGAAGATTGGACTGAGTGCCAAGTGGAAGGAGAGAGAGTACACATACAGTGGACACAGAGAATTACAGATTGCCCGTGCCCTGTTAGCTGAACCTGCACAGTGGAGCCATACTGAGACAAAGCAAACAGTGTTCCCAGCTGAAACTCCCATCACCTGGTGCAGCAAAGCAGGAGCGACCCTGCATTCACATCCAGAGCCAGGCTGGAATGCCTCCCTCCCTGCAAAAGTTAAGTGTACGCATCTCAACCACCGTAGCCACCCCAGCCTCCCATGCTAGAGGTCTGCAGGCCTGTAAGCTCCCCCCTTGCCCATCACCCCCCTTTGCACGTGATCTCAATCAAGTGGCACCCACCATCGCCCTGGCCCATAAGACTGGAGCACATGGATTGTAAGCACCTACCCCTTCACTCAGCCACTTGTGCTAGAGGCCCACAGACGTACAGAGCCTTTTACTCCCTCCAGCCACCTGTGCCAGGGATCTGAGGGCCAGTGGGCCAACAGTGCCTCCTATTCCCTCCAGCCACCTGCATCAGGGGCCTTAGGGCCAGTGGTGCCTCTCACTTTATCCACCCACCCATGCTGGGGGCCTGAGGGCTGGTGGTGCCTCCTACTCCCTCTGGCCCCCTGCGCTGGGGACCTGAGGGCTGATGGTGACTCCCACTCCCCCCAGCCACCCGCACAGGGGGCCTGAGGGCTGGTGGTGCCTCCTACTCCCTCTGGCCACCTACGCTGGGGACTTGAGGGCTGATGGTACCTCCCACTCTATCCAGCCACCCATGCTGAGGGCTTGAGGGCTGGTGGTAACTCCCACTCCCTCTGGCCACCTGCACTGGGGATCTAAGGACTGGCTGCATAACCTCCCCCATAACATGCTCTAGCGGACAGGGGCACACCCTCCAACCAGGATCATCAGTGAAAGTTTCCTCACCACCACCTGCTAACTGATGACTCAGGCACTCTCGCCCCAACCACCCAGCAGTAGGCAGAGCACACACAAAACACCCAACCCAGTGACCAGGGAGAATGTCCCCTTCATCCACAGCCAGGTGACCAGCTGGACAGATACATTATCCTCACCAGAAATGCCAGCTATATCCTCAGCAGGCCCACAAGACGAGCAAACAGAGATTTGCGCTCACACACCCAGTTGCTGCCCCACCTGCCCAGAGACAGAAGGTGAGAGCTTCAATACAGCCAGATTAGTGACCAGAGTAGCACACATGCCCAGCCTACTAGGATATATCAAAACAAAATAAACATTCAGGATTCAACAAACAAAATAAATATAATAACTTCTTGATGTCTTGGAAACAATAGACAATATAAAGTAACATAAACAAGCAGGACAAGATGGCTCCAGCAAGTGATCAAAATAAAGAACCAGAAAACCTTCTGGAAGAAGAAATGGTAATGAAACTACCTGGTAAGGAATACAAAAGACTAATATACAGGACTCTGAAAGAGATCAAGGAAAACACAAAGAAATAGAAGAATTCAGGAAAACAACACAAGAACAAAATGACAAAAAAAAAAAAAATAGACAATTAGAAGCTATAGAAAAACAAGTAGAAATCCAAAAGAGTAACAATAAAATTTCAGAAATAGACAACTCAATAGAAGGATATAGAAGCAGAATTGAAAGAATGGAAGACAGAATCAGTGAATCTGAAGACAAATCCCTTGACAAGAATTTGAGGAAAAATCAGAAAAAAGAATGAAGAAAACCTAAGAATTATATGGGACATTATCAAGAGGAAAAATTTGTGTGTGATCAGAGTTCCAGAACAGGAGGAGGCAATGGAAGACACATAGAATTGTCAATGATTTGCTGGCAGAAAACTTCTCTAATATCACGAAAGATGAGAAGATATCCATCCAAGAAGCTCAACGAACTCCATACAGGATAGACGCCAAAAGAAAGTCACCAAGACATATCATAACAAACTTGCCAAAACCAAAGACAAAGAAAGAATCCGGAGAGCAGCTGGGGGGAAAAACGAAAAGTCACCTACCAAGGGGAACCAATAAGACTAAGCTCTGATTACTCGGCAGAAACCATGCAGGCAAGAAGGCAATGGGATGACATACATAAAACATTGAAGGAAAAAAATTGCCAATCAAGAATTATATATCCAGCAAAATTTTCTCTCAAATATGATGGCAAAATTAAGACATTTCCATATAAACAGAAATTAAGGGAATTTTAAAAACCAGACCAAACTTACAAGAAATATTAAAGGGAGTCCTTCAGATAGAAAACCAACAACATCAGACAACAACCTGAGATTAGGACACAGGAAAATATGACAAGTCTAATCTAGATTTAATTCCTTAGCATTTTCCTGACTCTAATGAGCATCTTTTGTGAGAATATAACAGAGCTTCAAACTGGTTCAAACCAGTTAGGTCATGCCAATGAAGCAAAACCAGAACAGACCCAAATTTTTACAATTTGGGTGATCCGGAATGATAACCAGAACAGGAAAAATTTCAAGCTGAAACCGTGGAACGGAAGACTTGGAAGAGGCATAGTGAGACTTTTTTAGGAACCCGATGTGTGAAATTGGATTATCAGCAGGACTGTAGAGAGCAACACACATTCAAAGCAGCTGGTCGGCCAGCCACCATCTTTGATTGGGGCACCCCTGTTTCCGACTCTGTTCAACTCGGACATGCAAGAAGTTTGGTTGCTATGCAACGTGTATGCTGCCCTTGTTTTCTAAGAGGGAGATTAAGTTTCTAGTAGGGGTTTGATCTGTAATTTTTCCCATTCCAGTTAATGTTCTGGTTCATTCAAATTTTAAAAATTTGGGTCTGTTCCAGTTTTTCTTCCCTGGCCATGACTGGACCAGGAAGAACAAATTCGAAGCCCTGGAATATAACACATTAAATTTTAATTACAGCAAGTTTTTCCAAACACTTGAACTGTGATAATATAACTCTTAACAACTTGATTAGGAAATATGTCCTGCTGCTGTGAAAATACATGAGCTTAAACTGATAGTGTAGGTTGTTACTGGCTTGTGACAGCCTCATATGCCTCCCTTTCAAAATATATTCAGTAGCTTCAGGTTAGTGGCCTGAATTCCACCATGATGGGAGTATTTACACCACAAAGTTGGCAAATGCTACACCACCGGGCTCCCCCCTCCTTGGAAAAAAATGTACAAATTTAGCCCTATTACTACTGCTAATAGGGGAAGGTACATGGAGTCTCTTCATTAAGACAATCTAAAAGCATATCTTGTTTAGCAAAAACAACACCTCAAGAAGGTCATAAGGGAAAAGCCCTGGTCCCAAAATAACTATCTCATGACCTGGGCTCAGAAGTCCTTAATAAACTCAGCTTTTTCTCTTCTTCGCAGTACTGTGGGGGGCTACACCACTGAACTGGTAGTTTCAAAAATGGTAGGAGACCCTATCCCAGCCTTGGTATTTTATATCATGTGTTTATTATTCATAGGTGGCTATTTTAAAACTGATTTGAACTGCCCTCGATAAAAGTAAAACACTACAGTAAAACCATAAAAACTATTAAAAGTGTTTAAAAGAACAGATTAAGAAATAGGTTAGAAGGGAGATAAATATAGCAGAAAACCTAAGCTAAAGAAAGCCACTGACATTGAAGACACCTATTTCTGAGATTTCTAGAAGGCAAAGAAAAAACGGGAAATAGGAAAGATACCTTTATATACCTGAGATCTGATCTTCAGAAAAAGTAAAATTTTCTCCCAACTCTGGTAGAAATTTTCCAAATGGGGCATTGTGTAGCATAATAAATGATGGTATAATCACCCAAACTGTAGATATACAGATGATTGTATTATTGTGTATATGCTGTAGTCTCAATAAACAAAATGAAGATCCTATTGTGTTTTTATTGTTTTGTTAATATTATTTTCTGTAACCAGGCTAGCTTTGTTGATGTGTGCTGTCCAACTGATTCAGACTCATAGCAACCCTATAGGACTGCCCCATAGGGTTTCTAAGGAGCACCTGGTAGATTTGAACTGCTGACCTTTTGGTTAGCAGCCTGAGCTCTTAACCACTTCACCACCAGGGCTCCAGGCTAGCTTTAGACTAGCCTTTATCATCCTAGTCAGCCTGGAGCCCCTTTGGAGTTATGCTCTAGAGTGGATTAAAGAGGAAGAGTTGGGAAGTAGAGAAAGACAAGTTGGGAGGAAGAAAAGGAAGGGAGGTCCCATG
Organism: Trichechus manatus latirostris; assembly: GCF_000243295.1. Classification (NCBI taxonomy): domain Eukaryota; kingdom Metazoa; phylum Chordata; class Mammalia; order Sirenia; family Trichechidae; genus Trichechus; species Trichechus manatus. Next base: position 2,788,637 of record NW_004444076.1, read on the forward strand.
GAGATTCTTATAGGATTCTTTCAATGAGTCAGAAAGAATAAAGTGGAAATTTAAATACTCTCAATTCAATCCAGTCTCCTAGCTCTGCCCTTTCTCAATTTATAGTGGTCAGTACACAGACTAAGAATGAATATTTATTTGCAAGGATGAAAGGATCCCTAAAGGAGAAAGGTTTTCATCTGATCGCAAAGTAGAACCATTGATTCCTAGAGTTAGATGGGGCCTTAGACTTTTTTTTTTTTAATTGTACTTCAGGTGAAGGCTTACAGAACAAATAGTTTCTCATGAAACAGTAGTACACATATTGTTTTATGACATTGGTTAACAAGCCCACAACATGTCAACCCTCTAACTTCTCAACCTTCTTTTTTGGTGAAAACACACATAGCCAAAGATACACCATTTCAAAAATTTCTACATGCACAGTTCAGTGACATTGACTACGCTCTTCCAATTGTGCTGCTATTCTCACTTAAGATGAAGGCTTACAGAACAAAATAGTTTCTCATTTAACAGTTACTACACATGTTGCCCTATGACAATGGTTAACAATCTCACAACACATCAACAATGTCCTTACTCAAGCTTGGGTTCCCTATCACCAGCTTCCTTGTCCCCTTCTGCCTTCTGGCCCTCGTCACTGGACTCCTGTACCTCATTAGTCCCATTTGGTTTTACAGGGCTGTCCACCCCCAGGCTGAACAGTGAACCTCGGAGATAACTTCACCACTGAGCTAAAAGGGTGTCTGGGGGCCATACTCTCGGGGTTTCTCCAGTCTCCTTTAGGCCAGTAAATCTGATCTTTTTTTTTGTGAGTTAGAATTATGTTCTACATCCTTCTCCAGCTCTGTCCAGAACCCTCTGTTGTGATCCTGGTCAGAGCAGTCAGTGGTGGTAGCCGGGCACCATTTAGCTGTACTGGACTCAGTCCGGTGAAGGCCTTGGTAGCTGTGGACCATTAGTCCTTCGGACTAATCTTTTCCTTGTATCCTGTTCTCTTCATTCTCCCTTGCTCCCGTGAGACTTTTTTTAACCTCCTGCCAGAGAAGGAGTCCTTTCCACAACGCAGTTAATGGGTTTGGAAATCCTGGTGGCATAGTGGTTAAGAGCTATGCCTGCTAATGAAAAAAAGTCGGCAGTTCGAATCCACCAGGCACTCCTTTAAAGCCCTATGAGGCAGTTCTACTCTGTCCTATAGGGTCACTATGAGTCGGAATCGACTCGACGGCAATGGGTACTAATGGGTGATTCAGGCCTGGAGGATTTCTATGAACAGAGATATCCAGCTTTACAAATTAGTCTACACCTTTTTTGGGATAGCTCTAAATGTCAGTAGCTGTGGTCTTATAACGATTCTGAATATATATTCCTACCAGTTATGCACAGTGGCTCTGCTTCTGCCCTCTGGATGACACCAATGTCATGTTTTGCACATGGCACCCCTTAAGGTATAACAAGATAATCCTTGTCCCCCAATCTTATCTTTTTTTTTTTTTTTTCCTCCAGGTTAAACATACCCTTTTCCACCAGTCATGTAATTATTTCCAAAGAAACTCTGGAATGAATAGCACAATGAATACCTGAGGTATAATATTTACATAGTTTAGGGACTGGTATTTGACAGTCCAATATTTTATTGATTGGTGGTAACCATGACTATTATATTTGTTAATACCTTTTAAGGAAGCCAGGATATTAAAAATATATGAAATTTTGGAACTATACTAAGCATAATTTAACTTTTCTTTGATATTTTGGCAGGTATGGTATCCCAGAGTGTATCGAGGTGTTCTTTCTGGCTATATTGTTTATTGTGGTATAACTATATGGAAGTACTAATGAAATTAATGGTCTAGCTAATAAAAAACAAGAAAAAAATTTTAGCAATAATTAAGGGGTTATTTGGTAGGTTTTTTTTTTTGATTTGCTTCTATTACACTAATCAAAAAACATTGACTCAAGTTCCATTTTTCCTTTTCTAACTTTAATCAACTTTGTTTTTTAACGTTAATCAATAAGATTTTTATCCAAAGCCTCGAATCCCATAGCACCAGCAAAGAAGGCAGAGTCATTTGCAATCAAGGAGGACAGAAAATCCTTGTTCTCATTTAATTGTCCCTTCTTGTCAAAATGCCTGTTATCAAGAAATTGTTTTAAATTATAGGAAGAAGGTAGAAAGCGTTGGGAAAAGAATGACACCAAACAGAAAGAAATCTAGTACACCATTTCCAGGATAAAATAAAGGCATTGATGAGTCAACTCACACATTTTCCTTTTTAGTTCAGATGATATGGCAATCACTAGGTGTTAACCTATTATATTTACTTTCTTTGTTTTATCTGGAACCAGAAATAGAGATGAACAAAGCCTTGATGTACTTTCGGGTTTTTAAAATATGTGGTTAGCTTATTTTTCCCTTTCAATTGTTCACACTTGCCTATTTCCTTAGCTCATCCTAAGAAACTAAATGGATTTTCCAGACATTTAAACAACTGCAATAAAAATGGCCCTGCCTCAGTAATGTCAGGCTAGCCTCTAAACCACAGAAAGATCCTTTGGCAACCGGGGTCCACTGTGGTGTTTTAAAAGAACCTCATTTAATCATGTCAGCAAACATCTCCCTTAGCAATGCAGACCAACCACTGTTGCCAGCTATAAAGCCTGAATAGCAATTCAACTGACCTTCAGAGGAGAAATGTGAGATTGTAAGACATATCCGTGGACATTTTCTATTTGAGAAAGGTTCTTTTCCGATACATGCACGAGTTCAGGCCCTCTTACTTCATGGGTTAGTCGAGGTAAGGAATGATCATGTGGAGCGTCCTCATCTTGATATCGATACTTCTAGGAAAAAAGAAAAGAAAGAAGAAAGAAAGAGAGAAAAAGCATCAGTTCTGAGATTCACATTCTAACTTCACTTACAGGACACAGTTTGAACCTATTGTTGATTTCATCAAACAGGCATTGCTGCAGACTTTTTTGAGATCACCATAAACCAGGTCAAGTATAAGCAAAACTGATCCCATCATCAATATCAACCAATGCTGGTGACTTGCTTCTGCCTGACAATGTACTATCGCTGTTTCAGCTATGGAAGGATGATAACAAATAAGACCAAGACAATTTAGCTAAATAAGTGAGGAAGTAATCTTCCAAATGACCAGAATAGCTAAATATGTGCTAAAAATTAGGGTAACATTCCAGGAAATGGATGAAGAAAAAAGCACTGAGCAAGAAAAGTGAATTCTGATAAAAAATCACTACCCATATATCCACCAGGCACTCCTTGGAAACTCTAAAGGGAAGTTCTACTCTGTCCTACAGCGTTGCTATGAGTTGGAATTGACTTGACAGCAATGGGTTACCCATATATCAGTTGTAAAACTTAATTTTGTGTTGAAATTTGTGAAAAGTTTAAGTTCCTTTGGAAATGAGGAAAAATTTTTGCACTTACATTATTTGTATTGGCCTCAAAAGGAAGACAATCTTTTCTTCCTTTACTTCACCCTCCCGAAGGAAGAGTATTGATTCAGATTAGTTGCATTCTGGGACAAAAGATGACAATTTCTAGGGATGGAGCTCTAAAAGAACTTAAAAAAGTCAAGATAAAAGAGTCTGTCTATATTCAGAGGAGAGGGAAGAGGTAATATTCCTCCTCTCTTTTCCTCTTTTCTTCAATATTTTTCTTTTATATGCCTGTAACATTAATAACATTCTCTGACAAAGGCCATCTTTTGAGTTTTCCAAATAAACTTAAAGAAGCTGGCAGAAAGAGAAAATGGTCAGGGCAAGGAATAGTGTGTGGCCAGCTTGGCCCTGGGCATGAGGGCAATCTCTGTCTTCAGCTTTCGCCTGGGTCTCTCTGCTTCTAATCATTAGATTCCCATTGTTTCAAGGCTTTTGGCCTACTTGGGAAGGAAAAACGGTAACATTCTATACCTCACCTTCAATACAGCTAATAAAGTGTTAGTTTTCCTTCCTTGGCCCTTGATCTCTGTGTATGGTACAAGGTATTAGGGATAGTGGTCCAAACACTATCATAACATCATTTTAGGCTTAACTGTGATACCTAGCTTCTTCCCTGTGCCTTAACATCATTATCACCAACAATTATTTTATCACATCAGGTTACTCAAAGCATGTCTTCTTACAAAACCATGTCTATGTTTTTCACTAAATTTTGAGATAAAAAATACAATTTCCTGGACATCAGCTCTTAAGTCTGACTCAAAAAGTACCACCCTAGAGTAGGTAATTCACTCTGTTGTCTGCTCTTACTCAGAAGCTGATTATCAGTGATTTTATTTTCAGGGAGGCTTTCTAAAATGTCCAAAGCGTAAATAAAACTTACAACAATTTGACATCATGATTTCAGTTTACAAAGCCCTTTCATATACCTCTTTCATTGTAATCAATTTTGTCTATGATACTCCATCTTACCTATGAGAAAACTAAAACTCAGAGAAGTTAGAGGACCTGTCTACGGTCACCCAACTAGTGGGCATCAGAGATTTGGATTCCAGATAATTTGAATCCAAATCCTTTTTGTATTAAATCATCAGTTCCCTACTATCCCCATAAGGAGATGAAGCCCAAGTCTGATAACTGAATCGGCGACTTGGTAAAAAAAAAAATTACTGAGAACACAGGGCAAAATGAGGCTAGGACATTTCTTCGAACTACAAATACCATACTTCTACCTTTCCAACCCTATGACTAATTTGGGAAGGTAATCTGCCTCAGAAACACAGATCAATTTTAACATTTATTCTTGAACAGTTATGTGGTCATTGGGAGTAGAATAATATCATACATATGCCATTTTAGTTTATTTGGCTTTCTGCCCATCTTCTCTCCACATCTGCTCCGCCTCTTCAGTTCTCACAGAGGTGCTTCCATCTACTTAGTTACCCGGGCCAGAAAAGTAGGAGTCAGTCAGACTCCATCCTCTCTTTGATATCCTTTAATTTCAATTTAATAAATTTTAATTTAATAAATCACTGAGTGTGTCTTATTCATATTCTAAATAATTCATGAGTCTATCCCTTCATTTTCATACTCCTTCCCCAGCCCCCCAGCTACTGTCAGGTTCAGGTTCTTATCAACTGTCAGCTGGGCCACAGCAGCAGTCTCTGGGCCTGTCGCCATCCTTCTTCAACAATGCACCAGGGAGCTTTCTAAAACACACAATGACGAAAACCTACCACTAGCTCCCCAGCGTTCAAGCCTCCTTACCCTACCATAAGCCAACCCCTAAAACCACCACATGAGCTGAATCCCCATTGCTCCTGAACTCTTTTTTTCCTCACCACTCTCACCTCTGAGGTTATATTCCAGAAACATAAACTGTTTTGTGCTTCCTCATGCATTGGTTTATCTCCTTGGGGCCTTTCCATGGGCTATCCCTTGTGCTTGGAATGCTTTTCCTCTCTAGTTCCCCATTTCATCTAATTCTTACTTGTCCCAGCATAGAGTGCATCTTCTTAAGAAAGCCTTGTCTTAAACCTGCTTACAAGCCTGACTTCAATTTGTCTCTCAGAGCTCGAATGTGCATAGCTTCATCATTGTACTCACACTGTATTGTAATTTCTATTTATGGACTGAGCTTCTTGAGGGCAGGGGCTGCGTCATCTTTATCTTGCAAGCCCTAGCATCCAGCACAGAGTGTGACACTCAGGAGATGCCTAGTAAGTAATTGTGGTATGAATATAAACAGTTTTTACTTTTTTAAATTAACATATATAAAGCTAGGCTCATGTCACTTACGACAGTCTTGGAATGATTATATTCTGAAACATAAAGACCTAAGGGCATCAGAAGGAATTTTTTTTTTTTTTTTTTTTTTTTTTTTTGTGAAGTGAGAAGGAATCTTCCTACAGTAGGACTGAGCTGGCTTTAAAGAAAAATTTCATCCCTAAAAATATAGATCTCATTGAATTATTTAGATAAATAACTATTAGGACACAAATAAGCTTAGTTGCACTGATGTAATGGCACAAATAACTTATTTCATATTAATTCTTTTCATAAAATTAAGACTCATTTTAAAGACTGATAAAACCTTAAATAAGACTGTAAAACTAATCTTGATGCTCAACTAATATTTCATTGATAAAAATTGCTCATTATTCATTTTAACTCTCACCTATCCTTCAGCTCTCAACAAGACATTACCTCTTTTAGGAAGCTTTCCTGAACTGCAAGTCTGAGTTTTTGTGGGTATTTCCATAGTTCCCTGTATTCCTCCTAAACCAAAAACTGCTGCCATCAAGTCAATTCTGACTCACAGTGACCCTATAGGACAGAGCAGAACTATTCCATAAGGTTTCAAAGGCTATAAATCTTTACAGAAGCAGACTGCCACAGCTTTCTCCTGCAGAGCAGCTGGTGGGTTCCAAACACTGACCTTCTGGTTAGCAGCTGAGTACTTTAACCACTGAACCACCAGGTCTCCTTTATACTCCCCCGGTCACAACTTATCATGCTACATCATAATTGGCTGTGTATTTGTTTGTTTGTTGTTGTTGTTCCATTGAACTGTAAGATTTGTGAGGACTAAGACCATGTTGGTCTTCTTCATCCTCAGATCTCTACCCCTTAGCCAAGTGCTATGCTCAATATGTATTTGTTGAATAAAGTTATGACTGACAAGTGAATAAATGCATGAAATGGAGATCAGTTGCTTAAGTCACAAAGCTATTTTGGCTACTGGATGCAATCTCTTGTATTGAAAAATATTATGAACATAGGTTAGAAGAACAACAACAAAAAAGGCAACCACATCATTGCTTGGCATAATCTTAAAGGACATCAGACTCTTAAGTATTATATTTCTCTCTCCTGGCCCATTCACTTCAATAATATATGCTCAGAATACAAACTCAATAAGAACAAGTTTGTGTCCTTTAGAAGACCATAAATTAACAAGTGAGTTAATGTGCACAGTTAAGTTACCATGCAATGTAAAAATGCCTGTAGGTATAAACTGAGTTCTGAAGGAGTAGAAATGGATCAGCACCAGCTCTGTCTGAGGCTCCCCAGTTTGAAACAGGATGTAGAATGATGTAGAAAGAGGTAAGGGATGTTCTAAGCAAAAGCGACAATGAGTTTAGAGGAGATAAGTGATAAGAGAGAATGAAGCTGTGAGGGAACCAAAAAACAAACAAACCCATTGCCGTGGAGTGGATTCTGACTCATAGCGACCCTATAGGACAGAGTAGAACTGCCCTATAGGTTTTCCAAGGAGTGGCTGGTGGATTCAAACTGCCAACATTTTGGTTAACAGCCAAGCTCTTAACTACGGTGCCACCAGGGCTCCTGTAAGGGAATAGTGAGATCTTTATGTGGGTTGTAGGAGATACTGTTGTTCCACCCACCTAAATCCTTGGAAATACCTTTAACCTGTTTAAGGCTCACATTTTCACTGTTGCCTTTGGGTGACTGAAGTCTCCTCACTTGGATGTGCCTGTGAGTTATACCAGCACCCTCCAACTCCAACACCACAAGGTGAGACAAATCTTATGGTGCAAATTACACTCCAAAGCACCCTCACGGGATCAGCTTTCATGAAGGGATAGACTGCGCCTAGACCTACATTCTTGCAGAGATCCTTGGTATGTCCCTCATTCTCTTAATGAGTTTCTCCTGGAAACTTTCCTCCATAAATCACACACATACCAGTCCCTATCTTAGGTCTGCCTCTAAGGAACCGTACATAAGATTTACATGTATCTTGGAAGGTGAGGTAAAGTGTGGCAGGAGGTGAGGCTGGAAGTCAGACTGCTGGCCTTTGTAAACAACAGGGAGCCATCCAAGGTCTATAAACAATATTCTGCCTGGTGATAGCCAGATATTTTCCTTCTTTTTTTTTCTTTTAACGTTCTGCCTATGAGTAAGCAAGAGATGACAAGAACTGGTGAAATGCCCTATATTTAAATCAAATTCCAGCCTCCAAAGGAATCACTTTGATATGGCACAGAAGAATCTGTTTGCCTTCAAATCTTGATTCCCTTTGGCTAAACTAAAAGTGATTTATTGAATCGTCTAAGACTAATATTAACATTTATGCCAATGCTAATACTAATGCTTATATTAATACAAATACTAATCGTAATGCCAATGCCAATATTAAATAATAATAACAGCCACCCTGTTAAATCATCTCTGCGAAATAGATGCTATTATTATCTTTTTCTAAGGCTTGGGTACTTAATTTTTCCAAGCTTACACGGCTGGTGAGTGGAAAATCAGGATTCAAACTGAGGTTAGTCTGGTTCTAGAGCAGGGCTTCTCATTGCTTCGGTCCTGTTCTACCCCATGCTGAGAATTTGCATTTCCACCCCAGAATCTACAGTTTAACAAAATCCCCAGGTGATTTTTATGTATACATCTAACTACATTTTAACAAGATCCCCAGGATTCTTATCTATAAGAATCTGATTCAGTATATCTGGGGTGGAAAACGCAAATGCTCAGCCGGGGGTTGAACCAGACCGAAGCGGTGAGAAGCCCCACTCTAGAGCTAGAGCACTTAAATATTCTAAGCTGGTTATGATGCAAAGATCTTAAGAGGCCAACTGACCCATATCTTTATCTTCAGGAAATAAAGTTCTTAGGAAATCTTTGAGAGTCATCTAACAAGGGAGAGTAAACAACTCCGCAGAAGTCAGTTTGTTATTTAAGAATCAGCGCTTAAGTTCTGGGTATATCTGAGTCATCTCTCATTCTAGAGTTTGTTAGGTACCAATGGCATGCTGGATACTTTTTTTTTTTTTTTTTTAATATTTTATTGTACTTCAGGTGAAGACTTACAGAACAGATAGTTTCTCATGTAACAGTAACACACATGCTGTTTGATGACATTGGTTAACAACCCCACAACATTTTAACCCTCTAAATTCTCAACTTTTTTTTTTTTTTTGTGAAAATACACATAGCCAAAGATATGCCATTTCAAAAAATTTTTTTTTACATACACATTTAAGTGACATTGACTACGCTCTTCTAATTGTGCTGTTATTCTCACTTAAGATGAAGGCTTACAGGACAAAATAGTCTCCCATTTAACAGTTACTACAAATGTTGCCCTATGACAATGGTTAACAATCTCACAACACATCAACAATATCATCAGCTTCCTACTCCCCTCTGCCTTCTGGGCGTTGTCACTGGACTCCTGTACCTCGTTACTCTCATGGTTTTACTGGGCTGTCCACTCGCAGGCTGATCAGTGAACCTCGAAGGTAACTTTACCACTGAGCTAAAAGGGTGTCTGGGGGCCATACTCTCGGGGTTTCTCTAGTCTCCTTTAGGCCAGTAAATCTGGTCTTTTTTTTTCTTTTTTTTTTGTGAGTTAGAATTATGCTCTACATCCTTCTCCAGCTCTGTCCAGAACCCTCTGTTGTGATCCTGGTCAGAGCAGTCAGCGGTGGTAGCCGGGCACCATCTAGCTGTACTGGACTCAGTCCGGTGAAGGTCTTGGTAGCTGTGGACAATTAGTCCTTTGGACTAATCTTTTCGTTGTATCCTGTTCTCTTCATTCTCCCTTGCTCCCGAAGAGATGAGACCAGTGGAGTATCTTAGATGGCCGCTCACAGGCTTTTAAGACCCCAGACACTACTCACCAAGGTAGAATGTAGAGCATTATCTTTATAAGTAGTGTCATGCCAATTGAGCTAGATGTTCCCCGAGACCATGGTCCCCAGAGCCCTCCGTCCAGCAAGTCAGTCCCTCGGGGAGTTTGGATCTGTCCATGGGGCCTCCATGACCTTTCCTTGTACAGGTTGTGTTAGTTTCCCCTGTATTGTGTACTGTCTCACCCTTCACCCAAGATACCACTTGTCTATTGCCTATTTAATATTTCCCCCCCACCCCTCCCATCCCTGGTAACCAACAAGAATTGTTACATTTTGCGTGTGAACTTTTTCATTGGTTTTTACAATAGAGGTCTCATACAATATTTGTCCTTTTGTGATTGACTTATTTCACTCAGCATAATGTCCTCCAGTTTCATCCATGTTATGCGATGGTTCACTGATTCATTATTGTTCTTTCTCGTTGCATAGTACTCCATTGTGTGTATGTACCATAGTTTGTTTATCCATTCATCTGTTGATGGGCACCTACGTTGTTTCCATTGTTTTGCTATTGTGAACAATGGCATGCTGGATACTTTTGAAGGGGTCTGTATTACCTAAAAAAGGAAGGCAGTTTGAGGTAGTCCTCTTCTTTGGAATCTGTGCCTCTGTTTCTCTCCTCAACCTGGCCAATTTCACTGGACTCCAGAATGAAAAAATCTTTATAAATAGGTTATATTTCTTCTCACAGATCTAATAGAGTGCAGGTAGAAGAAGTGCTCGAAGTAGTGAAGACTGTGGTAGTATTTATGTCTCCCCGTCTTAGCTCATTTTGTCCCTGACTTCTGGAATCCCATTCCCTTCTTCCATCTGAAGCCCCCTCCCCCCATACACCTCATCAGGTAAAGTTTTCAGGTCTTTGATAATCAGTTTGGAAGCATTCTCTGACTGCTCAGATTGAAAGGATAGCCCTCCTTTATGCTCCCATAGTGTTCTGCACACATTTCTTCACTGAATTATACCTTTAGATTGCAATAACCTGTTCATGTGTCTATCTCCTCTACTAGCCCATGAGTGCCCCAAGAGCAGAGAGGGAGTCATTTTCATCCATTAATCGCCAGTGCCCAAACTGACTTCCTGAAACAGAGTAAGTGACCAATAAATGTGAATTTAATTCAACTGAACTTAAATGTTCTGGACGGTAATATGATCCACCTGATCAAAAAGCCCTTCCAGCAAACCTGCATGCAATTGTACTCACACTTCATTTCGACCACAGCTCCCATGTGGGTAAAACAAAAACTGAGGAAGTTTGACTAGATTCTGCCCAGTATATTCAGTTGATGCCTATGTGAATCAGAACCACGCCGAATTGCCCAGAATTCAAACACAGAAGCCTGTACATGTCTGACCCATCACGAGAGGTTCTCCTGTACAGTTTGGAATATGTTACTAAGCTGGCATGGTGCATGATAAGTGATGGAGGAGTTGCAAATTTTCATAAATAAAAATCTAGATGTATCTCTTTTGCTGCATAAAAAGTACTCTACTTCCCCCTTGCAGCAGGAGTTGGCACCGTGCAGATAAGACAGAGAAAGAGGGAGAGAGCAAACCAAAAGTTAGGGAGAGCCAGAATATGTTTGTGTGCTCCTGAACATTAATATAATACCTAACAGTTAGTTAGGTACACTATCCATGTGCCAGACCCTTCACTAAGACCATGATAGAAATTGTCCCATTTAAGCCTTGTAGCAATATAATGAAGCAGGTACGTTAAAGAATCGATTACAGTTCTTTACACAAAGCCTGGCATTTAGAAAATGCTCCAAACCTGTTAGTTCCACTGCTTCTGTTAACTGTATTGACAAATAGCTTTCTCTGTGTCAAGTCTTCTCTCTCCCTCTGTAATCTAAGTTCTTTGAGGGCGGGAGCCCTGACTTACTACATCTTTGTCTCCCACAGAGTGGTCAGAACTAATGCCACATAGTGTATGTCCAACAGGCCTGGGTTGGTTGATTTGAATGCAACCACTGGAAGAAAGCTTCTTAGTTTTAAAAGTGTGCTTTGGCCAAAAGGAAGCACGTATTTTATGAGGAATGTAAAGTCAGTAAGAAAATTAAATAAATGGATAACAAACATACAAAAGGAGTGATGATCCCTAAGAAAAAGGTGAATGGAGCAGAGAAAACAGAGGAAGCTAGGAGGGTGAAGAAAGCAATCTCAAAAAAAATGAATAGCATGGAAATGCACGGTTTTCACATCGCCCCTTTTGCTGCTCATCTTGTTTTGTCTAATCACCCTTAGCCTTCTGGACAGCCTTAAGTAAGACTGTAGAAGTGTAACTTCCACACTCCAATGTTCTCATCCAGGTCCTGTCAGCTACCATCTTATTTTGCAGAAAATATGTTGTTAAAACACTGATATTTATTTTTAAGAATTTCATTTACTAGAGATGTATGCCGAATGCAGGCAGCTGTAGCTCAATTACCAGCTGCCATCCTACACACACAGACACACACACACACACAGACACACAGACACACAGACACACAGACACACAGACACACACACACACACACACACACAGTTCTTCTTTCCAGCTCCTTCCTTTTTCCTCAATGTCTTAGCCTGTTTGTGACCTGTGACCCATCCTCCTTTTTGATGATTCTAAGCCTGTTTCCACACATAATGCCTCCTCTCTCCAACTCACTACCACCCTCTCTGGAGGAAAACTTTGGGTGAAAGAAAGAAAAAGGAGAAGATAAAGGAATATTTAATGCAACAATCACATCAATATTTGTATTTGTATTTTTTATTTGAACTAAACTTCTCTGTCATTTTGGCTGGAGCAGGACTCTCTTTCACCTTTCAGTCCTTTCTGTTCACTATCCTTATTAATTTTTCCAGAATGGTTGTGTGTATGTTGCAAATCTTGGAAAGGGATGTTAGATAGGAGGAAAATGGGAGCAGGAAGAGCAAGGCAGACCATCCATATTTTTCACATTTACTTCCCGTAAGGAGACCTCCTGGCTTTCCATATTAGGGGGATCTCTTCCCCCTACCACATCACTCTCTGCCTTATAAGCTGTCAGGGTATCTTGCATTTATTTTTCATAAAGCTCATCACAATTTTATTATACGTTTATTACTGTGATTACTAGCTTCGTAATTGAACAATGCAGGAAGCATCAAAAGAAGATGGAAAGAATACACAGAATCACTGTACCAAAAGAATTGGTCGACGTTCAACCATTTCAGGAAGTAGCATATAATCAAGAACCAATGGTACTGAAGGAAGAAGTCCAAGCTGCACAGAGGGCATTGGCGAAAACAAGGCTCCATGAATTGACGGAATACCAAGTGAGATCTTTCAGCAAACAGATGCAATGCTGGAAACGCTCACTTGTCTATGCCAAGAAATTTGGAAGACAGCTACCTGGCCAACCGACTAGAAGAGATCCATAATTGTGCCCATTCCAAAGAAAGGTGATCCAGCAGAATGTGGAAATTATCAAACAATATCATTAATATCACAGACAAGTAAAAAGTATGCTGACGATAATTCAAAAATGTTTCAGCAGTACATTGACAGGGAACTGCCAGAAATTAAAGCCGGATTTAGAAGAGGACATTGAGTGAGGGATATCACTGCTGATGTCAGATGGCACTTAACAACAACACTTACTTAGTGTTTGCCTCCTGCATTGTACCAAAATCTCCACGTGATCTGCCACCATGTCTGTCGGGTTCACTGATGACCTCTAGTGCCTGACACATGATAGATTCTTAATAAATGTTTGTTGAATAAATTATAATAGCTGGAAACGCTGGTGGCATAGTGGTTAACAGTTCCGCTGCTAACCAAAAGGTTGGCAGTTCGAATCTACCAGGCGCTCTTTGGAAACCCTATGGGGCAGTTCTGTTCTGTCCTATACGGTCCCTGTGAATTGGAATCAACTTGACGGCAACGGATTTCGTTTGGTTTTTGTATCCAATTCTACCTCCAAAATCCTTTACTCAAAAAGCTAATAAAAGTGGGATGAAGCTCACTGTTGCACACAGATCTTCCCCAAGTAAAGTCATCCTTTAAATAATAAATTAAAAAAAAAAGAATGATTCACAATCAGCAATACAGCTGACCCAAAGAACACTGAAAAGAGGAATTTTTCAGAGTTTGGTGCAGGATATACGTAACAGAATTGATGTGAGAGATGAAAAGCTCTCCCATGTGTTCCATTTGAATTCTTTCAAACAAAACTCACAAATGAAAGGAAATACTTTCCCGCTTTTTGCCACAAAGAACAGCACAAGCCAGGATGTTAATTAAATTACAAATCAGCTGTCTGCTTGCAGCTGACAGAACTTTGTGTGCTTCCAAGCAATGTCAGATATTTTAAACCCTCTGTAATTACCTACAATGGAGTAGCTGTCGTGAAGGACGTTTTCATGAATATTTAACGGAATCTTAAGATACTTTTTAAAGAACTGATGATTTAAATAATCATTAGAGAACTTATTCAGTCCTGCCCTCCATCTGTTCATTGAAGATGTTGGAAATGTGGAAAATGCAAGCTCTCTCCCCTAAAACTCAAGGATAGGCCCAGAGCTAGGAAAGGCCAGGTTCACCCAGAAGAGAAAATTGTATAGTTAAACAGCCCTTAAGCTATCTGAGCAAGTCAGAATGGAACACAGACCTAAAATCTGGAAAAACAATAATTGGAAAGGGGGATTATGAAATGAATTTGTATAAAACGTCACATATAGGTTTTTTTTTTACAATATACATAGCACTTTCAGAAACCTTGTCTCAAGTAACTCTCTCAAGAATTGGATAAAAAGGTATTGTCACTCTGATTTCCAAATAAGAAAACAGAAACAGAGTTTCCCATGTTAAATAAATGGCAAAGCTAGGTTTGAAACTAACATAGTCCTCTGAATTTTGGTGTTCAATCTTAGGCTCACATCTGGCTATGTCACTTGCTAACTAGGAAACATTTGTCAAGTTGCTAGATATCTCTGAACTTCAGTTGACTCAAATTATAAACCAAGAATTAGAGTATCTACCTGATAGAAATGTGAGGATTGAATGAGACACTGTATTTCTGGCTCATAGTAAGTGCTTGACAAACGTTAATACTCTCCTTTCTTAAGTCTCAAGTCCTTTACAATTTACTGGTTTAGCATTAAAAAAAAAAAAAGGTCCCTAAGAGTCAGCTCTTCTGTCTTACAATGCTGTCAGCTGAATGGAAAAAGACAAAAATGTGAGCCATTATTTGCAGCTTCTAAATATGTCTCAGGAGTCCTGGTGGTACAATCGTTAAGCACTCAGCTACTAACCGATGGTGGTTCGAACCCACCATCCACTCTGAGGGAGAAAAGACCTGGCGATCTGCTCCTGTAAAGATTACAGTTTAGGAAGATCTATGGGGCAGTTCTACTCTGTCCTGTAGGGTTGCTACGAGTTGGAATCAAATCAACAACACACAACAACAACAGCAACAAATATGTCGATCATCTTTCCTCTCCTTAGGCCATCCGACTAGAATATTTTCTAAAATTCAGTGTTAGGGTAGTGGCTAAGAGTGCAGGCTTTGGAGAGACCACCTGGATCAATTCCCAGTTTTATCACGTACAAGCTGTATGATCTTGGGCAAGTTATTTAAACTTTCTGAAACTTGATGTTCTCTTCTGTAAAACGGGAACAGTACCTATCTCACAGAATTTTTGAGAATGTCAAGCGAGGCAAGGCATGGAAGGCACTTAGCACAGTGTCTATGAACTAGCAAATGCTCGATGAATATCAGTTATGATGATTTTATTATAAAATTAGATTTTTTATTTGATTTTAAAATATTCTGGAAGTATAAAAAACAGCTAATGGAAGGGGGCGGAGAGAATGGGTTCCTTTTCCTGCTTTCAAATCTTTCAAAGCCTATAATTGCAACTTTTCCTACTATTCCATGACATATAGATCCTATGTCCCAATCTCAAAGCCCTCCCTGACCCCACAAGGTGCTTTTCAGCTTCCCTTTGTGCCATCTTCAATGCCTGAAAACTGCCCAGGCTCTCTCACTCTACGTCCACTCAACTCAGCCTGCTCTGACCATTCCAGCTTCTACTACCACTCTCTCCTCCAAATTTTTCACTCAAGAAGAAATTAATGAGCACCTACTATGTGCCAGGCACCACAGTAAAGTGCTAGGGAACCAATAGTAAACAAGAAAGACATACCTCCTCCTTGCCCTTTGCTCTTGATATCTTCTCTACCTCCAATTTTTTTTTTTTTTTTTTTTTTACCCTGATGGTTGCCCACCCTTCAAACATTAGCTCAAACTTGATCTCTCCTCAGAAGCTTTCCCTGGACACACAGCCTTAGGGAAGTGTCCTTTTTCTGTGCTCAGAGAATACCCTGTGAATGTGTTCCTTTTTTTAAAAAAAAAAAAATACATGTTATGTAGAAAATATCTGTTCATATGTCTATCTTTCCCACAGGAATGTGAGATTCTTGACATCAATAAAGTTTTCTGAACTGAACTACACTAGTAGATAGGTAAGCTCCTTGGACTCCTCCTATATACTCCACCCCACCTAACATGTCCTGGAAGGAGCACATACTCAAAAACCTATCTGGATTCTATAAGGCACCTGGTTATTTTCATGCTGCAAATTTTTCAGAAGTAAATGAAAAACTGGTTCACTGTGTAACAGAGGTAATGAAGGGGGTTAGTTTTTGGGCTTGCATCTAGTGAGGAAAATCATTCAAGCTTTGGGTCTGAGACACCTGGGAGGGTGTTGCTGGAGCAAAAGGGTTGAGAGAAGAAAAGAGAGACATGCAAGAAGGGAACTGAGTGAGCTTTCCTCCTTCTCATCTCCCGACAGCTCTGAGTTAGAACAACTAGGGAAGCAGATCACACAAATGAGGTCATCCTGTGTATTCTTACCTGAGACACTCTAAATCCCAGGACAGCAGCTGATCTAGATAAGGGAACCAATGTCAAATGAGCACAATAAAATATATCAAAGTGTACACAAGGAGGAGAAGACGTCTGGGAGAACAGGCATTAATATGTTGACAGTGGTCATCTTTGGGTGATTAATAATTTCTTTTTTTGAGCTTGTGTATATTTTCTAAATTTTTAACAAGTATGTATATTAATTGGAGAATAAAATTAATTAACAAAAAACATGTAAGATATGATTAAGTTATTTGCTTTGTTGTAATGGAGCAAGTCCAGTGGGCTGTAAGCTTAGTGGTGAGAAGAAAGTCTCTAGCCCTGGAAAAGGTTTATTTTAGCTCACTTAGGCCCATTTTGAGAGCTGGCTGAAGGATGCAAGGGAAGAGGTTGCCAGCTGACAAATGAAGGAGAGGGAGAGAGGGAGCAGGGAATGAATTTCCTGGGGAGGAACAGAGCTTGAAGTCAAACTGCTTTGGCACTAAGAAATCAAAGCAATGATTTGGGAACAAACTCGACAATTAGTTTGTCCATTTGAAGCACAACTTCAAATACTGCCTGAATAATTCTCTGGAGATAATTGCCACTGGATTCAATTGAGGGCAGTGAGATCTTGTGGGCATTCACTGACTCATTAGGCCAGCTGTGCAACTGCTGCAGTTTCAATGAGGGAGTCTCATCCACTCTGAAGGTGCGTTCTGTCCCGTGTGCCTGGTACCCAGAAAAGAGGGAATGTTTCTTTAAGCAGGATGCTTTACCAAGTGACACAAACTCCCTGTGCCTCAGTTTCCTGGATTTAAATTCTGTTCCTGCCACTAGCCAGCAATGTCACTTCAGGTGTGTGTGGAAGTTCTCTGAAATTTGGAGTCCTCATTTGAAAAATTGGGCTGATAATATTTATATGATAGTGTTGCTATGGAAAATTGATGAGATAATATGCATAAATGTCTTGGCATGGGGCCTGGCTGCTGATAGGTGCTTAGGAAATATAAACCTGTTTTTCTTTCTGCATCAGAGTCATAGAATTGGTGTCAAGCATTGTTACCAAGCACACATATATGAGCATGCACTTTCTCCTCTCAGCCTGGTTCCAGTTATAGGGAGCTGGCTTCTACCAGGCTATCGCAAGCATCACAGCATCACAGCATCACCTTAAATCAGGACAGACCTTCTGAAGGAGGGAGACTGGCTTACTAAGGTCTTAGCTCCACTGCTCCTAAGATTCTGCATCTTTTCGGTACGTGAGGTCATCGTACCCTCTCTGCCGATGCTTCCATTTAGGCCAATGTTCCTGGCCTCCTCTGCCTATAATTACAATTTCTGCACAACAGGCAGAGAGAATACAGTCTCAGACACAGATGCAACATTTGCCGTCATTGCTTACTTGAGCTACTCTTCTGACCCATTTGAGCTTCCGGACCTCAAAACCTGCCTGTGGAATTGGTACCTGCTTAACCCTTTTATCCACATTTGACTTCCCCGGATTGGATCACTTGCCTACTGTAAACTAGAACAACTCCTGGGTTCTTTCTGGCTGGCTATGCCCCTGGTCCTGGGATTTTTCTGGGCAGCCTGTTGGCAGGCTTCCCTATGTGACACTAAAACCAAAGCCAAAACCAAACCAGTTGCTGTGGATCGATTCTGACTCGTGGCAACTCCATGTGTTTCAGAGTAGAACTGTGCTCCACAGGGTTTTCAATGGCTGTGTCTTTTGGAAACAGATAGCCAGGACTTTCTTCTGAGGATCCTCTGGGTGAATTCAGTCCATCAACCTTTTGGTTAGTAGCCACGTCTTAACCATTTGCTCCACCCAGGGACTCCTCTATGATACCACAGACAGTAAAATCCTTTCCTAAAAGGAAACACCATCATTTGTTCATTCAACAAAATATAGATCAAGCACCTTATATAGTAGCCACTATATTTTAAGTGCTGGGAATAAAAAATAAATAATAAATAAGCAAAAAAAAAAAAACCAAAAAAAAACAAAAAAACAAAACCCACTGCCATCGAGTAGATTCCAACTCATAGTGACCCTATAGGACAGAGAAGAACTGCCCCATAGGGTTTTCAAGGCTACAAATCTTTACAGAAGCAGAATGCCACATCTTTCTCCCTCAGAGCAGCTGGTAGGTTCAAATCTCAGACCTTTCAGTTAGCAGCTGAATGCTTTAACCACTGTGCCACCAGGGCTTCTTTGCTGGGAATATAGCAGTTTAAAAAATCTTTGACTCTTAGAGTATAAATTCTAGTTGCTTTAGGTAATGTAGCTCTTTGTCTGACTTCTCTCGTTCCTCAATATACTTCTTCTACCCAGCAGTGGGCATGAACAGCTGTCCTCTTCATGGGAAGATGCCAAGTGGTTCAAATGGGAAACCACTCTGAATTGTTTCTGAAGGTGGTGCAAATGGGCTTGATCCATCCACCCGTTCTCATCCAGCTGCCTTTGTCTCAAAGCACCTGGTGATAAGCCGGCCTCAGTGGTACTGGAACAAGGGGCAGGTGAAGGGTCAAGACAGAAGGTGTGGCCTGGATTCTGGCCTCATTAGCAATGAGTTCCACTCAAAGAGGATTACTTGACAAACACACTGTCATAAAAATAGTAATGTTTCCTCAAATAAAGATGGTTTATACTCCATGCTTTATATACCATGGTTATAGTAGCATAAATAATCCCTAAATAAGAAATTTTTGGGGGGGAAGGCATTTGTATACTTAAACTAAGTGTTTGAATATGAAAATGAACAACACACTAATTGAATGTGCAATTACAGAATGTTATTTTATGCTTATCACAACCTTAAGATATAAGCCCCAAATAGTAATAATAATAATAACAATGATAATCACCTGGAAAGTTGTCTCGTACTCTGTCCTAGTATCCTGCTAGGACTAACCTGAACCGACCCATCAGTGTCTACAGTGTTGTTGTGAATATATATTAATGCTTTACATGCATTAATTTCTTCAATCTTTACAATAGTCTTATGAAATTGTTCCTATTTTATACCCCTCACTTTACAGATGAGAAAATCAAAGCAGACAGAAATTAAGTAACTTTCCACACAATTAGTGGAGAAGCTGAGATTCATACCTCACCATCCTTGTAATCCCTACCTTTAATTCCTTCCCACGCTATACTGTCTTCAAACTTGATCTCTCTGTGTCCTCTCTTTGTACTGCTCTTACAATGAAATTATCCATCGAGTTCAAATTTTTTCATCCATCCTTCCTTTCACTGAACACTTGCAATTTTCCAGGCAGTATAATGGATGCTAATAATACTTACAGAGATAAAACACAGCCTCACCTCTCACCAAGCTCACTTTCCAGTAGACAAGACTAACAAGCTAAAATATTACCACATTTAATTAATCTAAGATGTCACTGGTAAGATGCAATCTTCTTTCAGAGATATGAAAACATAAAAAGTGCATCTTAGATTTGATGAAATACCATATTAAAATAAACACAGATTTCCATCGAGGTGCACTTAACCTAGCTTTGGAGGTGCTGGGGCAGTTTCCTGGAGAATAGGACACCTCAGATTTCTCTTAAAGAATGAGAAGACATTAGGCAAAGAGACAGCAAGTGTGTTCTTGGCAAAAGGAACTGCAAGTTCAAAGTCAGGGAGCAGTTAAGATACAGCCTAACTTCCCATCTTAAGATGCTAAAATGCTTAAAGGCAAGTTCTTATTCAGGTTTGTTCCCTCTAGAGGATTTGGTACAGAGCATTGAACAATTCTGTTTAACTGAAACAAAGATTTAATGCGGACTCACAGACAATTAGCAAAAGGATATCACCGTTTAGATACTACAACATAAATAAGCTTATCATTTTCTCCTTAAAATTTGCAAGATGGAGCTAATGTTTCGTGGAACTTTGAAGAATGCGGTGCTTGGAACAACAGTCAATTCAAAATCTGAAATATAACTGATTACTTAAACTCATCACCTACAAGAATCAGGTCTGAATGATTAGACTGTTGTATAGTTTGGACTTTCATATACTAGTAGAATTTGGAAGGCCAATAGAGATCCTCTGGTGCACATTCTTCATTCATCACAGAAAACTTAGCTCTAAAATCCTTGAGCAACATCTGGCCTCTGCTTGTACCTCTCTTGACTCTGTGTAGCACATTACTGCATTGCCAGTTTGTGTGTTTTATTTTCTTTTATTTTTTTCTTGCATCTATTCGGTAAAAATTTTACCTGGATATGCAAAATTAACAATCACAGTCTTACTGTGATTTTCAAACATGCCATTTTTTTAGCCTAAAAATAATGAACCCCCTCTCAAATTTGGGTAGGACTTGCTCAACATTGAGAGCAGAATGATTTCTAGGTTTTAGTAGACTAGCTGCCAGGATTCAGTAGTGAACAAGACAGACAATATTCTTTCTCTACGGAACTTTCATTCTAGTGGAGATAACAGGTAAAGACAATTAACAAATAAATGAAATAATGACAGATTGTCAAGGAAACAAGAAAGTGCTCCAAGACAGCATAAATTTGAAGCCTTATTTATTATATGAGGTCAAGGGGCACTATCTGAAAAATGATGTATAAGCTGTGTCCTGGAGAATGAATTACCCATGTAAAGAGCTGGAAGAACAGCATTCCTGTGAAAGGAACAACAGTAATGAAAGGCTCTGAGTTGGGCAAGATCTTGTTGGGTTTTAGGAACTGAGAGGTCTGAAGAGGGGTGAGTGAAATGCAATATGAGGCGGGAGAGGTAATCTGGGCTGGATTACACAGGACTTTGCAGGTCTCGAGAAGAATTTAGATCCCTGTCCTAAGAAAAATGGGAAGCCAAAAGAGGACTTACACAAGAAGGTGATGTGATCTGATTTATATTTGCAAAATCTCACTCTGGCTACTAGTAGAGAATACATTAGATGGGGGAAGAGGGCAGAAGTTGGCGAGACCATTTGGGAGGAGGATCCATGCTGGTGCCTGGGATGAGCAGGTAGCAGAGGAGACAGGCGCAATCTGCAGGCTGGGGAGCTCTGCCCCTCACCATGTGAGGAAGCATCCAGGGCCCACAAACTCCAAGTTCTCATTTGCTTACCCATAAAAATAATTCCAAATGTCTATGTATCTCATTCCTTCAACCTTCCAACATCATTCCTCAGAAGAGATGAGAAGTAATGAAAAATGAACTTTAGGATAACAATTGGTGACTAAATCAGCTCCTACCTGGGCCTATCTTTTGCCTGGGAAGAAAGATCGAGAGGTCAGGTGGCAGACTTTAAGCAACTGTATATAATGCAGCCTTGGGATGGAGGCCATGAGCAGCAGGTGCTGCATACCCCCATGTCAGTCTCCCATCAAAAATGGCCTCCTTGTTTTTAATAAGCCTGAGCATCTGATCTACCCCTGAGTTAGAAATGTTTCTTCCTAATTCATTTTCTGTTTCTAGTGGTAACAGTAGCCCTACATAGTTAAAGCAAATGAGGGTACAGGGACAATCCCAAACTCCCCAGATTATACAGGGGACCCCTACATTCTTAAAAAAACGATAAATTTTTATCTTTATAAAAATTATATTTGGTATTTATCTGAAACATTTCGTGCATACAAAGTAATTTATATCAGCTACACAAGCTATACTTGGAAGAAAGTCCTGGCAATCTACTTCTAAAAAATCAGCCACTGAAAACCCTATGGAGCACAGTTCTACTGACACACATGGGGTCACCATGAGGTGGAACTGACTCAATGGCAACTGGTTTGGTTTTGGTTTCGTTATACAAGCTATAAAGAATAATATAACAAATTACCTTGTAAGCACCCAGATTAAGAAACTGAGTATTGCCAACAGACTGGAAGCCCCCTGGTACCCATCACTAGTCATATTTATTCCTCCTTCTCCAGAGGTAACTACTGAACTTTCTGTTTATAATTCTCTGCTTTTCTCAAGTGGTTTTGTGTCATATATATATATATATATATATACACACACACACACACACAAACAAACCCATTGCTGTCGAGTTGATTCCAACTCATAGTGACCCTACATGACAGAGTAGACCTGCCCCGTAGGGTTTCCAAGGAGTTCTGGTGGATTCTAACTGCTGACCTTTTGGTTAGCAGCTGTAGCTTTTAACCACTATGTCACCAGGGTTTCCATATGTGTGTGTGTGTGTGTGTGTGTGTGTGTCTAAAAAATATGTTTAGTTTTTGTGTATTTTGGAATTTATGTAAGTTGTATAACACCCTGGCTATCTTTCTGGGACATTATACTGTGAAATTTATTCATGTTGATGTGTGCAGGTCTAGTTCATCTCTTTCTAGTTTTGTATAGCTCGCCATTGAATGGTACACCACAATTTATCCACTTTCTCTTTCTGGAGTAACAAAATTATAACAATGTTGCTATAACACTCTTGCCCATGTTTCTTAATGTGCATATTCAAGAATCTTATTAGCGCATATACGTTGGAGTGGAATTTCCAGGTCTTAGGGCATATGGGTCTTCAGCTTTAGTATACAACTAACTTGTTCCAGAGTGGTTGTATCTGTCATCAGAAAGATATAAATTTATACTCCCAATGAGATATGTATGAGAGCTATGCTTGCTCCACGTTCTCCACAAAACCTGGCATTTTCAAGAAAAATACTTCAAACATGATTAAATGTCACATCTATCTGGGAAACTGAATCAATAGGGTTTATGGATAGATTACATGTGAGGGTGAGGGAGAGAAAGGGATTGAGGATCATTTCCAAATTTTTGGCTTTAACAATCATTAATACTTGATTTAAATGTCATCCTTCTGATTCTTCTTTATCTCAAATACTTGAGAGACAAATTGGAATGAATATTTTGTTCAGGTCACTAACTGGTTTGGAGTTGGTTTTTTTCTCCGATTAAACTTCCTCTATGTGCAGGATCTACCTTCAGCCACAAGGTGGCAAGCTAAGCATCCTCAAACTTGAAGCTCAAAGAGGAGATCTGAGTGAACCTGACGGTTCTTAGAAAGTTTACAAAGCAAGAATTTATTCCTCAATAGATTCTTTATGGATATGACACTTAAACTACTTGTTTATTGTAATATCTTCATATCTACCAATTTTCCTCTTTTATAAAGGAGTAATCAGAGGTGGGTTTTTTTCTTTTCTTTTCCCTAAATAAAACCCTGAACCTGTCACTGCTCTACCAATAGCCTCATTTGGCTCCGTGTAATTACAGCATACATTCTAGGCTCCTTAGTTTGACAAAAAAGACCCTATGAAAACTGTCTTGAACTTGCATTTCTATCTTCATTTCCTCTTACTTACCACTCCAAATACACACACACACACACACACACACACACACACACACACACACACCCCAACCACTGTTTCTCCCTCTACACGTTTGGTCTTAGGGCATAGTCCAGCTATACCACATTCCTTCCAGATACTTCTACCATGCTCTTCATGCCTCCATGATTTGGTGAGGACTACTATTCGTTTTACTTAAAACACTCTCCCTTTTTTTCTACCTATTCAACTGAGATTCAAATTTGAGTCTCAGTTCCAGCATCACCCTTCCAAAGGTTTCAGGGTCTCCTCCAGAAGTTAGCTGTGAATCATCTAAGCCCCTAAAGCCATTTTTCTATTCCCCGTTAGAGCTGACATTTCTACACGTTTGTTTTCCCTTCCCCAAATGTTTGTTATTCACCAACAGGGAGTCATGGCAGATTTATATTTGACTCTGTTCTGTTTCCTTGCACCATGCCTGGAATCTAGTAGATCTCAATGAATGTCAACTAGCTTGCAGAATAAATGAATGAATGTTGTATGAAGGGGCATATATTAATTTGGAGTGATATTTTCTATCAGTATGTATAGTACTACACAATGCTTATATTGTTAGCACTTTTGTCTATTATTTTTGTTGTTGTTATTATAATTATCTAAAAGTCAACAAACATTGAGTTGGTTGTTCTAAGAGGTAGAAGATACTGCTTCCATCCATAAGGAGGTGAGCCAAGGGGGGAGCCAGGGAGCTGGCATAGCTCGGAACAAATTAAAGACGCAGGCAATGTGTGCATCTGTAAATCAGTATAATATACCGATATAATAAAGTAGTTCCCTTAATTAACGTGATTAAATAAATCATTGGGTTTAGCTGTTGGCATGAGAAATTTGCATAATTCAGCCGACATGTCAAATATTTTTCTCAGCAAACATATTGATTTTTCACAAGGGTTATAATTTAACAAACACATAATATTGTTTTTTTTTTTTTTTTTAAAAAAAGCTCTCAGTCCAGAGCTATGAGGATCTCAGCAAAATTGTAATCTCTTCTAATTAAAAGCTTGAACATGCAGGTAAGTGCCACAAGTCATTAGGCATCAGATGCTGCACTGTAATCTGAACTTGTTAACTTCACCTCTTTAGTCCTGTGAATATAACTCTTTCCTGGTCAGTAACTTTTTGCATATTTTCTTCTTGGATTTAGACCTGGGAGGATTCCTCCCTAGTTTAACTTATGCTAAAGTTTTATTTTTGTTTTAAATTCATTTCAGTCAATACTTAGTGAATGCCTACCAGGTGTAAGGAAATGGGCCATGTCCTAATAAGTTACTTGTAACATGCTCCCGCAATTTATTTTTAGCTACTATTCTAATAAGGTCCTGTTCTGTGCCAGATATTATTGTAGGAGAAAGAATCTAAGACTCAAAACATTGTATCGGTGTGTTGGGAGGATCTTGTGTACTTGTTAAGAATTAACAGGCAGAAATTTATTCAAACAGTTTTTGCAGAATCTTTTCAGGTTCTTTCAGAGAACCAGCAGTTACAGGACTGTGTATGGTCTCAGCCCTAAATTTGGGAACTTGACCTTTTTTAAAAGTCAAAGCTAGTAGGAAAACTACGTTATATTGATTTTAGAAAACATCATCAAATGAAGCGACTTAAGTCAGCATATAAATTGCTGTTGACTATTATTGAACACCCACAGTGTGCCAGGCACTATTAATTCAGCTGCAACTCATTAATTCAAGTGAATAACTAGGTCCCCTTTAGGAGGGCTCACATTTTACAAATGACCAAGCAAGGGAAAAACACCCAGCTGAAAGGCAACAGAACTGGCAGGCACTTTCATCATCTGCTGTTAATTGGAAGAAACAGAACTTAATTTTATTCAGAATAATGCTTCATCATGGCTTTGGAAAGTAATGAAGTCTCAGGAGAGCTGACTGGGCTCCTCTAATAAACTTTCCATGAGACATGGCAGATTGGTTGAGGGTCAAGAGGGGTCTTCTTGTAAAATGTTCAGGGCTGCAGAAAGGTAAAATAAAAATGAACAAAATTTCCACTTTTTTGTCAAAAGCACCATAAAAAAATACAAAACTAATTTCTCTGGCCACCTATGGACCACTCTTTTTGAGATGAGAATAATGGAAACTTAACTGAGCCAAGAAAATGAAGGAGACGCTGAACTTGAGTTCTAGATGGCCACTACTCTAGGAGATCTGGGTGTCTTCCTTTGCTGTGAAAGATCATTTGATATTATGGAGTTAGGTGCTCACAGTTTTTCAAATGACTTGACATCACACTTTCCTAATGATAGAACATAGCTTCTAGTATCTTACTATCATTACATAGTCTTTCAACAAATATTTATTGGGTTTCTATAATGAGCTAGGCGCTTTGCTAAATGCTAGGTATACAACAATCAAGAAAACAGTTTCAATCACTACCTTCATGGAGTTTATAGCCTAGTAGGGAAGACAGATATTAATTGCACAAATGATTACTTAATTACAGCCATGACACGATCTATGAAGAAAAAGTACACTGGCATTTAGCGTATGTACTAGTAAGTAGCAAGACACATAGCTCAATAAGTCTAGGTGATGAGACAAATGATAGCTATCTTTTACTGAGCACCTATTATGTCCCAGGAACTATGCTAAGTACTTTGCATTATTTCTTATTTTTACACCTACCCTGTGAGGAAGAATTAAATATTCCCTTGTCATAGATGAAGACCCCTAACCCCATGGATTCTATGATGACAGATGCCACCAAAAAAATCTCATTAATGGTCTGGTTATAGCTTGAGGGCCACCATTTTGCCACCTCTCTTTTAGACTCAGCTTACATGTTATCTTGTTTGTGAAGCCTTTTTTCTGGCAGCCAGTGTTCCCTATTTTGTGCTTTTCAAAGCCCTTTGTTTAAACTCTAACATGTTGAAATGTATTTGATCTATTTACATATCTGACTCCCCCACTGGATTGTAATCTTCTTGATGAAGGAGACCATCTTTTAACTATGTTTTATTTATTTTTATATCCCCTGCATCTAGCAAGCTCAGTGCTTGACATTTGTAGGTACTCAGTAAATATTTATTGAATCATCTTTGAGTAAATAAAATATGTTCTTATAGTCTCCAGTAAGAATACAACACGTATTTGAAAATAAGTATAGCATTTTATTTGAAATGCTGAGAAAATATTTGAAAGGCAAATTGTTCATTAATAAGTATCTAGAATAAACTATGCACCTGGTACACAATGCTTATTAATTTGAAGATCTTAAATGGATGAAAAAAACCTTTTTATTTTCTAAATGTTAACGAGCATTATAAATGTCAAACAAAATAGCAATTGTTTTTCAACTAAATAGAATCCACTTAGATATTAAGCCTTGCACTTGTTCCCCATTCCTGACTTGAGCTGATCATAATAGGACAAAATGTGCTTTTTAAAAGTTATATTTTTAGAACAACAGGCAATGCCTAATAGAATCAGTGACTCTAGAAGTCAAAGGAAGTCCGACAATTCCTTTGGTTCAATCTCATGCCTGTGGACGGACCTGCTCAGGTCTGATGGCTTTCACATTCTCAACAATAACATCTACCTATGTCTCCCAGTTTCTAACCTAATGCCGATTTTTCCTATGGCTGTCTATGCCTCTATCTAGTACTAGCTTCTAAAACACTATTAAATGTAAAAGAAAAAAAGAGAAAAAATTGGGGGCATCCACTTCCTTCTTTGCTTTTGGACAACTCACTTGTTTCAGAGGGAAGGACCAATTCAAATTCCCAACCCCGACATGAAGCCTTCCAGGTTTGCTTCCTCTGAAAGTACTCTTTCTCTCCACATTTTATCACTCAATGCTTACAATATTTATCTTCAAAATTATATCACAGTATTTTGAAATTGTTCTTGTCATTTCTTTAAATAAATATCTAAGAGATGCACGTGTCCAATCTTATAACTAAATTGCAATCCAGTTTTGAACAGCAGTCTTGTCTTATTTTCTTGATCTCCCTCAAGCATCTAGCACAGTAGATACAACTTATATATATATTATGATGAGGACTCTAAAAAGCCTTTAAAACTTGATCCATTTCTTAGAACTTTATTTATTTATGCACCTTGAATATATTATAATAAGGAGCCCTTGTGGTGCAATGGTTAAGTGTTTGGCTACTAACTGAAAGGTTGGCAGTTTGAACCCACCAAGTGGCTCTGTGGGAGAAAGACCTGGCAGTCTGTTTCCATAAAGATTACAGCCAAGAAAAACCTATGGAGAAGTTTTACTCTGTCACATGGGGTCACTATGAGTCAGAATCAACTCGATGGCACCCAACAACAGCACACATATTATAATAACCCACCCACTGCCATCAAATCAATTCTGACTCATAGTGACTCCATAGGGTTTCCAAGGCTGTAAATCTCTATGGCAGCAGACTGCCACATCTTTCTCCTGCAGAGCTGCTGGTGGTTTGGAACCACCGACCTTTCAGTTAGCAGTCAATCGCTATAACCACTGTGCAATAATGAACCCTCCCAAAATCTTTAAAATTTAATTTCCTTCTTTTTTTTTTTTTTTAAAAAAAAAATCACAATTCAACTCCATTTAAATAAGTTTCTTTTGGGTAACATTTCTACAAACACCCATTCACTATCAGGTTATATTCCTTGTGCCTAGCACAGTGACTAACATATTAACCAAACAAAACCAAACTCACTGCCATTGAGTCCATTTCAACTCATAGCAACCCTATAAGACAGAGCAGAACTGCCCCATAGGGTTTCCAAGGCTGTAATCTTCACGGAGGAAACCCTGGTGGCACAGTGATTAAGAGCTATGGCTGCTAACAAAATGGTCGGCAGTTCAAATCCACCAGGTGCTCCTTGGAAACCCTATGGGGCAGTTCTTCTCTGTCTATAGAGTCCTTATGAGTTGGAATCCACTCCACGGCTATGGGTTTGGTTTGGTTTTTTTGTAATCTTTACAGAAGTAGACTGCCACATCTTTCTCCCAAGGAACAGACTGGTGAATTCAAACTGTAGACCTTTCGGTTAGCAGCCAAGCGCTTTAACCACTGGGCTGCCACAGTTCCTTCAGCATATTATAGGCCCTCAATAAATATATGTTGGATGAGCAAATGAAGGAAGACTCCAAATAGCGGCTTTTTGGTAACATCTGAGATCGAGTTATTCTAAAATATGAAGGCAAGTAAATGAATGAATGAATCCACACTCACAACATGTCCACGTTTGCAAGAAATATACTACTACTACTCTGATTTATTATGCTTTATTATGCTTAACAAGGAGCCCTGGTGGCACAGTGGTTAAGCACTCGGCTGCTAACTGAAAGATCGGCAGTTCGAACTCACCAGTTGGCTCCGTGGGAGAAAGCTGTGGCAGTCTGCTTCCCTAAAGATTACAGCCTTGGAAACCACGTGGGGCAGTTCTACTCTGTCCTACAGGGTTGCTATGAGTCGGAACTGACTCCACGGCAATGGGTTATGTTTAACACAAATGTTGATATTTGGAAAGAAAGTCTGACATTTTTTTAGACCTTCTTCCAACATAATTAGTAAGAAGTAAAGACTGGATGACCTTTGGACAACAATCCCCAGAGTGCGAAGAAACCATGCTTTTCTTGGGAATCTACCATTTCTGCTGTGAGCAGCAGCACGGGGAGCTCACTGAAAGGGCCAAAACATGTCACAGGGCAAGGTGCCAAGCAGCCAGGTGGGGTTCAGATGGTATGCCAGTGTTAGGCTGAAAAAAGGCAGACCCTAAAATCGGTCTTGTCCTTATAGCTCCTGTGTAACCGGCTCTTAGTTCCAGAAAGTTTAAGTAAAACAGCTAAAAGAATACCAGAATCACCACAATGACACTTGGGCTTTGGTCCTGGCTCTGCCTCTAAGTAGCTGTGAAACCTTAGCAAAGACACTTTCCTTCTCTGGAAAACAGATTGCTTACCTAAAATATTCTAGGGAACTAGGCTAGAGCAGTAGTCCTCTGTTGTGTGCTGAAGACACACTGGTATATCATGCTTATTAGCGAGAAGCACTGCAAGTACAGTGAAACCTGTGACAGACAGGACTCAACGGGGCTGCCTTGCTTGTCTGGATCTCACAGGTTTTCCACCTTTGACAGGGTGCAGTCTTAACCAGTTTTCTATCACTCATTTTGGTGGAAGATAATTTGAGTTTTCCTTCTCCGACAGGTTTCCACCTTACACAGGTTCCAGCTCTCACAGTTTTTACTGTATTTTGATATTATTAATAAAAAACCAAAAAACCAAACCCACTGCCATGCAGTCAATTCCGACTCATAGCGACCCTATAGGACAGAGTAGAACTGCTGCATAGTGTTTCCAAGGAGCGGCTGGTGGATTCCAACTGCCAACCTTTTGGTTAACAACTGAACTCTTAACCACTACACCACCAGGGCTCCATTATTAATAAAGTCATTTGTAAATCATTTACTTAAAGAAATGAGAGCCAACTTAAGAGGGGTTAACATCAAAATCTCACTCACTTGTATTCTGTTGTGTTTGCTTTAGAGGAAGAGAAAGGAGCCAGATTACAGTGAATGCAACAACATTAAAGCACAGCCTATTTTATCTAGGTTAGATTTTAAGTGGTTCTAACTGATGCTGTGACAATAAGGGATGGTTGTAATGCCCTCCTTTCTTGCAATATTTTTGGATGTTTTATAAAAACTTGGGTATGTTTATAGGAATGAATTGCTCCTTCATACATGTCATAGAGGAAAAAGTTCTGAGAAGAGTGGGAAAGAGGCTGTCTCTGTCAGTACTGAACTGCAGGAATTTAGATCAGAGTTGGCCTCAGGAAACTGGCTTTGCAGAGTCCCTGGGAACACTGCAGACATCCCTGAGGAAAGACTTCCAACTCCTAGAGGAGCCTCACCCAAGGGTGAACTGTCCCTTAATGTGGTGTGACTGGAGGCAGGTTCATTGGGAGAGAATAGGAAGAAAGAACAATCCTGAATTAGCTTAAAGTATCTTGTTTTAAACATTACCATAAATAGCACCTCCATTTCTTTTTCTTCCATGTATAATGTGATTTAATTAATAGTTATATCGGTTTTTATTTAATAAAAAGCTATTCTCACAGAACTATGCTGTATCATGGTTATGGGTCTAAAGTTTCCATAGTTGTCAAATGCTTTGGACTAAACATAACCTAGGGTCTCTCTTACTGAAAGCAAATCAAATCAGTTACTGTTGAGTTGATTTTGACTCATAGTGACCCCATGTGTGTCAGAGTGCAACTGTGCTCCATAGGGTTTTCAATGGCTGATTTTCAGAAGTAGATTGCCAGGACGTTCTTCCAAAGTGCCTCTGGATGGACTCAAACCTCCAACCTTTCAATTAGCAGTCAAGTGCATTAACCATTTGCATCACCCAGGGACTCCAGTTACCAAACTAGGGAGCAATAACTTGTTTTTTCCCTAGGTATGTTTGCAGTTTCGATCCAATTTTTAGTGATAGGATCACCGTGCATGGTCATGAATTTGTAAGTTTGAAAGGGCCTCAAGAAATAATCTTGTCCATACAACATTTGTGAGACATACAAAATTTTATTTTACTTTTAGAGACCTCTAGACTCTCTGACTTTTCTTTTTTTTTTTTTAATATTTTATTGTACTTCAGGTGAAGGCTTACAGAACAAATAGTTTCTCATGTAACAGTAGCACACATGCTGTTTTATGACATTGGTTAACAACCCCACAACATTTTAACCCTCTAAATTCTCAACTT